>NC_079439.1:15234736-15257236 GCF_903798145.1 Danio aesculapii
AGTATCCTTTTGTAAAACAGTTGGGAGTTGGAGATTTTACAGTCTTATTCATTCATTTATTTTCCTTTGGCTTAGTCCCTTTATTAATCAGGGTTCGCCACAGCGGAATGAACCACCAACTTATACAGCATATGCTTTATTCAGCGGATGCCCTTCCAGCTGCAACCCAGAACTGGAAAACACCCATACACTCTCATTCACATTACAGACAATTTATCTTAACCAATTCACGTAAAGCACATGTCTTTGGACTGTGGGGGAAACCGGAGCACTCGAAGGAAACGCACATGAACACGGGGAGAACTTGCAAACTCCACACAGAAACGCCAACCAGTCCAGCCAGGACTCAAACCAGCAACCTTCTTGCTGTGAAGCGGCAGTGCTAACCACTGAGCTACCATGCAGCCTGAAAAAAAGCATTTACCAGTCAATATCAATATAGACTGCTGATATAACACTTACCTTTACTAAAATAAAGATAAATCTGTCATCAAAGCAAGAGTATCTGCTTCATATTATCCTAAGCAAACAAAAGTCATTATTTACATGCATACGCAAGAGCAAAATATGTTTATGTATATATTAATGCACTGTTGAGAGTGCGCCTCTTGAGATCAGAATCATGTGTTTGACTCTTACTAGCAGACCTCTGTTACACTAACAACAAGGCCATCGGTTTGATTCACAGGCAATACAAGAGCTGAAGTATAAAAGCCACTTTAGAAGAAGATAAAAGACTAGAAGGATTGAAATATAAACCTTTCTCTTTAAAATCAACCTCATAAAATAAAAGTCAAGTATCCTTTTGTTCATGCTTAGTGTTGGAGATTTAACACAGTGCTATCCTATAGAAAAGGTATAGAATGATCTCTACCAGTCGTTTCACCACATAATATACAGCATAATACCATCTATCACCCCTATTTTATCTTGCTGTTGCTGCTTTTACTTCAGATGAAGCATCAAGCGCGAGCATCAAGCGCGTGTGGTTTACATGTTAAGTCAATACAAAGACGCGGATAGACATTCGGCAGTGCAAATGACACAATTCACACGAATGAAGCACTGCGAGCTGAGCGTTTTGACACACTTAACGTGCAAATCGCTTGAGTTGGAAAAATCTGAACTTCAGCAGACATTTGCGCCCCGCTAACCAATCAGGGGCTTTCTTTTGTAGGGGCGTGATTATAACATAGTGTCTGTTGTTGGTGTCCCGAAGGGAAATCCTCTTGCTGACCCCGGACAACAGCTCATCAAACTGGGCTCAGCTGAGTCTGAAGCACCGCTGAAAGCCTCCATCATCCATATATAGTTTCTTGAGGAGTTGATGAATAAAGATGAATAGAGCTGGGTGCACCTCTGAAAGTATCTAGTGGACTCAGACATGGCGCCGAATGATTATATGCTGTTTTTCAGCCTTCCTAAAGCACATAAACACAGCTATTCTCTCAATAACATCCAAGTTAACCATTTAGCAACAAAGCTAGAGTCAGACGCCCCGCACATGACGTGAATCCGCATCTATTGTAAAGTAAATTTGACGCGTGAATGAATCGAATTTGAGGCGTGAATGAAGTGAATTTGACGTGCAAATAAAGCAAATTTGACATACGAATGAATCGAATTGGACATGTGAATGAATCGAATTTGAGGCGTGAATGAAGCGAATTTGACGTGCAAATAAAGTGAATTTGACATGCGAATGAAGTCTAGTCTTTTAATATATGGCTCCTAAACTCTGGAATAGCCATCCTGATAATGTCTGAGGCTCAGACTCACTCTTTCAGTTCAAAACTAGATTGAAGACCTACTTTTGGCTAATAAATAACTAATAAAGTAACTAATAACCTTAACTTTTCTGATTTTGATTGTAATTCAATAATGTGCACCTTTTATTTACAAATAATCTTGAATTGAATTGAATCCCAAGTCTTAAGATCATTCCTCTGCTGTGATCTGATGTCTTTTAACCTCAAAATGTACAGCCATCTTTTCTATCGGTCTTCTTCATCTCGAGTCTTTCTCTTGCTTCTCAACAAGACTACCAGAAGACCATTTTCACTCCAGATCCTGTGGGAGCGTAAGATACACACACAGACAAGTGACTGAAGGTCAGGCTAGCTTGAGGGGCGAGGGGTGGGTGCTTTCAATCAGGTTAATGTCCTTCTCTAAATTCTGATCTCTCTCCCTTTCTCTTTCTGAGACACATCTACAAGAAAAAGGGCGAAGAGATGAAGCCAGGGCGTCTGAAATACTCAGCTGTCGCACAGATGAGTACAATGGATAAAAGAATCCATATCGTAATGAGAACACAGTGCAAAAAAAAGACATATCAGAGAGTAAGAGTAAGACAGAAGGGGCCGATTAAACAGATCAGGTTTCTGAAGAGTTCACCCCTTCACCCTGGGATCGATTACCAGATATAGTTACACATGCTATAATAAAGCACAGTCACATCGAATTACTGTGAAAAAAACGAATGCTGTCAGTTTGAGTATGTTAAAAGTTGCACACCCACGCACATAAAATGAAGTTCTGCGAATATCTCATATCAGATTACTTTAATCAAATGACCTGCAAACTCAATTTGGGCCATAATTAGAAGCACTACCCATCTGGGAGAGCTATTGTGTGTGTGTTTCTGCAGACGCATGGCTGTTAAAACGTTTAACCCCTAACAGAGAGTCCCTCCGCTTTGAGTTTAACCTTCCACACTCGTCCAAAAAAAAAAAAAAAATCCCAATGGCTTTACGATCTGTTTGGAAAAATCTAGGACACGAATGCACACGCTTTAGAGGCGGAGGAAATGTCAGACTAATGGTGGTTAATTGTATGGAAAATATACAGACATAACACACAAACACACTAGTGTGCAAAATGTCAGCCCGCACAATTTGCTACTGTGTTGACTTTCCAAAATAAACAGGCATTCTAAAATAATATATTTCCATTGCTCTTCATCTTATCATGTGCAGAAAGAGCTAAACACACACATAGACACTCAAGATATAAACACTCCAAACAGATCCGGTGGTGGGGTTGTGTGTGTGTGGATTTTTTCTGGTGATGAGTGCAGGATTTGAAAAACACCTGTGCACTAAAAGCTCTGATTTTTAAGCTTCTCAGAATATAAACAAATATTTATACACAGCAGCTCCAAAAATTTCTAAAAAATATCTTAACGCTAGCTTGATATATGAATTATTATGTACATAATGATTATTATAATATACTGAAACATATTTTGAACTAAAGGGTGAACTTTCTGAATACTTGGAAACATTTGAGTTCTATAGCTACTTAATTTCGATCAATTGATACAAAGTTGTCAACACGGTCTCACAACAGTTCGGAACTTTTGGATTTAGTGCCTAATAAGTATGAATTCTAGAATGATTTGCCAAATGATGGTTGGGTTTAGGGGTGGTATTTGAGGGCATGCCTCCATTAAAAAAACAAAACAAAACATAATTTTAAGAATTAAATCATATGAAATCATTTGAATTAGCCACTTTTCTCACAATGCGTAAAATAATTATATTGCCTCGAGAGATTGTGGTGAAGCCACAATCTGTTGATACAAAGTTAATTATAACTACTGAAAGTTTCAAACCTTCAAATTACTGTTTTTACCTCTTAAAACTGACAACTGCACACATTAGCAAGCTAAATGTGATCAGAATGCTAGCTTGATACAAAGTTAATCATTCATTCATTTTTCTTTGGCTTACTCCCTTATTTATCAGGGGTCGCCACAGCAGAATAACCCGCCAACTATTCCAGCCTTCCAGCCACAACCCAGTATTGTGAGACACATACACTCTCGCATTCACACAGGAACTCATACACTATGACCAATTTTGCTTACCCAATTCACCTATAGCTTATGTATTTGGACTGTGAGGGAGCACCCAGAGGAAACCCACACCAACACGGGGAAACTCCACACAGAAATGCCAGCTCGAACTTGAACCAGCAACCTTCTTGCTGTGAGGCGACAGTGCTAACTACTAAGCCACCATGCTGCACCCTCAAAGTTAATTATAACTAATAAAACCTAACCATAACTCATTGAATGTAATCTAACGTGTTGCAAACCCAGGTAGCAAAGAATTTTGGCCCAGATTTGGCATAAATCTGGCACAGTAGGCATTCATCAGCCACTGGCATACAGCATGTGGGCCAAACATGGCCCTGTTTGGCAGAGGTGGGATCGTCTTTAGGGCAGCACACAATACTTGGGCCAGATGTCAAATGTAATATTTGGCCCAGTTGTTAATAATTAATATGTGGGCCATGTAAGTTTGGCCCATCTTGACCCACATTTAAAATACATTTTTATTGTTTTTAAATAAAGAAACGAATTCTACCAATCAGGTCGTTTCAAGAAAAAAAGCATGCCCATTGCACACCTAAAGCACAATGCTTCATGGATTTATCAATTCCATTGCAGTCATGACAGACCAACATATCTGGCCCAGTTCAGGTTCAGTTATAGGTAGGGCCAGACCGAATCTGCTGACATTTTTTGCTACTTCAGCTGAGAATTTAGTAGAAAATCTGTGGATTTTTGACTAATTATTTTTGTTGTATCGTAACTAAAACCCTAACTTAAATACTTAATATAGGAAATAAAAAGTAATAGCTTTTTAACTTTCATTTAATGTTTACAATGCAAATCCATCTACAGCCACTTATTTGGTAAATAAAGCAAGTATCTCATGTAATATATCTACTAAAAGACAGAAAATATTACTTTACAAACTGTATTGTAAATAAATTAAATGAACACTTTCACATTAGTCAATAATATTGCTGAAATTAATTAAAAAACGGAATAAATTTATATTTACACACATTTACACAGGTGAATAAATAGACTCAACGATTGGCTAAAAATCTGCGGATTTCTGCACGCGCAGATTTCGTGTGGGCCTAGTTATGGGTTATTAACTTGGCTGAGACTTTACCCAGATATGGTCCATGTTTGGCCCTTGTCTGGAAGCCAGACTTGGTCCAGTCATGCGTCGTAATTCACTGCGGCATGTGGGCCAAGCTAAAGCTGTATGTGAGGGCCAGTGCTGGGCCAGAGATATTTTGTTATTGTTGCCAAAATATCAATGGAGTGGCTTCAAAACAACTCGGTTGTCCTTGAGTGGCCCAGCCAGAGCCCAGACCTAAATCCTATTGAACATCTCTGGAGAGATCTGAAAATGACTGTACACCATTGCTTCCCATCCAACTTGATAGAGTTGAGAGGTACTGGTGGGCCAAGCTTGTGGCATCATATTCAAAAAGACTCGAGGCTGTAATTGCTGCCAAAGGTGCATCAACAAAGTATTGAGCAAAGCCTGTGAATATTTATGTACATCTGTTTTTCAGGTTTTTTATTTTTAATAAATTTGCAACAATTTCACTGTTTTCACATTGTCATTATGGGGTATTGTGTGTAGAATTTAGAGGAAATGAATGAATTTAATCTATTTTGGAATAAGGCTGTAACAAAAAAATGCTGAAAAAGTGAAGCGCTATTAATACTTTCCGGGTGCACTATAAGTTGTAAGGTTCTCAAAACACATTTTACATTCTGTAGCTATATGAATGCTCTCTTAATGCTAGCTTGATACAAAGTCATCACAACTAAAGCTAACCTGAACTTGTCCAGTCTAATTACAGATCTAATCTTTTCGAACACATCCAAACAACCCATTGGATGTGTTTAACACTGCTATTCTCAGTCAATTATAGCTACTTCAAATAATATTTTTGTGTTCATCAAGCTTCCCCTCAATAAAATACTCAGCCGATAAATATTCAGCTTATTTCCACTAACAATTTTCAGGCGCTTTGCTGCTAAACTTTCTGTGTCGCCCAGAAACCCGTTCAACAGCCTCATGAATTAGACATGTGTGGCCTAGCATGCTGTTTAAAACCTCTCGTTTAATAGCAAATCGACCATGGCCCACTGTAAATGAGTTCCTGAAACAGTGCTATTGTAAAAGCCTCAGCCATGAATAAATTCAAACCAATCTGACCACCTTCTCACCTATGGAGAAACACACAGAGAGAGAGAAGTCAGAGCTAAATTAAAACATCCCTTTATTAAACCCTGAAATCAAGCGTGACAGCAGCATAATACGCATGATTCATTAGCTGACGTTGCTAACTCTAATCACAGCCGTGCAGACCGGAGAGGAGACACTGCTGAGTCATAAGCTCTCTCTGATGCCTATCTGTTGGCTTGGGTTTGGTGAAGACACTGGTGCTAACAGTGCTAATTGTGAAAGTTTTGGCTTATCACTTTCATTTCGGACGTCATTCGTGCAACTGTGCTTTTGGCTTTGGTTTTATTGGAATATGATATAAGTGTAAAAGTCTTGCTCTGTGTCCCAATTTGCATGCTACACGTTCTAATTAGTGAGTCTCAAATGATAGCATGTTGAAAATAGCCTGCCAAAAGTATCTGAATGGTATAATTTTTGACCAGTGTATACTTTTAATTTGTATGACCAAAAATCCAAGCAGAAGAGGCTGGAAAATGTAGCACAAAGTGTGCATGTATGCTAAAAACAAAGGAGATGCTCATGAATGCTATTAGCACAATGCTATGCTGCTATTAGCACAAATGTTAATCAACAGAGTTTTACATACTAATTATTACATTGAAATACAGTAGCTCAGGGGTTAGCACTGTCACCTCACAGCAAGAAGGTCGCTGGTTCGAGTCCCAGCATGGTCAGTTGACATTTCTGTGTGGAGTTTGCATGTTCTCCCCATGTTCGTGTGTGGTTTCCAAAGACACTAAGTGAATTGGAGGAACTAAATTGGTCTTAATGTATGAGTGTGTGTGTCAATGCGAAAGTGTATTGATGTTTCTCAGTACTGTGATACAGCTGGAATAGCAACCACTGCTTAAAACATATGCCAGAATAGTTGGTGGTTCATTCCACTGTGGTGATCCATAATAAATAAGGGGCTAAGCCAAAGGATAATGAATGAGGAAATACAAAAGTAATGTTTACTTAGTATGTCAAATGGAGTGAAACCAATTTGTATGTAAGCAGCACATGATATTAGTATGTTAGTATGATATAAGTATTAGGATGTCATTCGTGCAACTGTGCTTTTGCCTTTGGCTTCATTGGAACACTGATATAAGTGTAAAAGTCTTGCTCTGTGCCCCAATTTGCATGCTATACATTCTAATTAGCGTGTCCCAAATGATAGCATGTTGAAAATAGCCTGCCAAAAGAATCTCAATGGTATAATTTTTGACCAGTGCATACTTTTAATTTGAATGACCAAAAATCCATGCAGAAGAGGCTGGAAAATGTAGCACAATGTGTCGTAGTGCTCATGAATGCTATTAGCACAATGCTATGATGCTATTAGCACAAATTTTAATCAACAATGAGTTTTACAAAGCTAATAATTACATTGCAATACAGTGAAATACAGTGGCTCAGGAGTTAGCACTGTCACCTCACAGCAAGGTCGCTGGTTCGAGTCCCGGCTGGGCAAGGTGGCATTTCTGAGTTTGCATGCTCTCCCCGTGTTTGTGTGTGGTTTCCAAAGACACAAGGTGAACTGGAGGAACAAAAAAGGTTGTATTGTATGAGTGCATGTGTGTGAATGCGAAAGTGTATGGATGTTGAAAGGGCTGGAAGGGCATCCGATGCGTAAAACATATGCTGGAATAGTTGGTGGTTCATTCCACTGTGGTGAACCCTAATAAATATGGGACTAAGTTGAAGGAAAATTATGAGGAAATACAAAAGTCATGTTTAATTAGTTTGTCAAATAGAGTGAAACTAATTTGTATGTAAGCAGCATATGATATTAGCATGTTTGTATGCACTATTTTGATTTGATATGAATATGTTATGTATTCAATTGATTAATGTGTCTTAAATGTTAAGTAATAATGCCTTTTTAGATGGTGACTTACAAGAAAATCCAACAATTGAGCATACTATGTGAAAGAGAGTGAAACCAGTTTGTATATAATCAACATCTATTAATGTTAGCATGTTTACTCATATAAGGAAATAAACAAGCACATGCAACTCTGATACCCAACATATATCGCAAAGATGTCTGTTTGATGTGCTTTAATCTGGAAGACATATTATTTTTACATATTACATATATAGGCTACATTATTAATATTAATTACGTATCAAATATTAAGAGTACACCGGACATGCTTTTCTCAAAAAAAGGTGTGCTGTTTTTATGTCACTAGGCACCCCTGATCAGCTGTGAATTGCGCGAGTGTTGCTGTTGATATTGGTATAATTGTAATATTTAATAGGTTTGGATATTTATGATTTGTGAAGTCGTACAGCTCCAGATAACATGAAACAGCAACCACTATTCTCTCCTCCATCTTTAAAAGTTTCTGTAGTCTTCTTGACAACACAATCACTGCTGCCACCTCAAGGGAAACCCGGCCTCTGCTTTCATTTGATTGGACAATGAAAAAAGGAGAACCTGACATAGTACGCTTTTTTGGACAGACGTGACTTTTTTTTAACTGCAGGCGCACATAACGCAATGGCAAAATTGCAAGGCGCATCAGGCAGTTAAAACATGATACGCGCAAGATCAAAATCAGAATAGTTGATGTATGAATCAACTATTCTGTAACTTTAAGCACTTATCCACAAGCAACTTACTTTTTTACATGCCTGATACTCCCCTCTGACTTCAAATAAACCAATATCCACAGAGTTATTCAGTTACTAGAACAGTACACTGAGATCAGATTTGAAAAGCAGTGAACCAATAAAACTGCGCATGTGTGATTCAACAGACGGTGAACAGAACACAAACAGTACATGACAGCCTGCTTTGACTAAACTAAACTTGAACAACTGCAGCGTGGGTAAACCGAGGACTTAAATGAGAGGATCTGGCGAAACGTAAGATTATTTCATAACAGAAAATCGCAATGGAATTTAAGTAAGTAAATCATGCTTCAGTTAGGCAGCAAAATGTAATTGTAAGAAACTTTTCAGATCATGGTGATGTTTTAACTGACTGAAATGATGTTTGCTGACTTTGTTTATATGATATGTTTAATATGTTGAGTCCAAATGAGGATTGTCACAAAAGATCCGGTTCGCGTTAAAGATCCGAACTTCCCATCATGACTGTGTATCTAACCTCAGAAGCAGCCTTGCACACATATTGCACTTAACTGCTGCTATCTTGGGGGCTGTTGTATTAGAATTTGAGGATTTGTAGATGATAGTGTTCTTGTGTCAAAAAAAAAATATAGCCTATATTTGGTTGAGTTTTTATTACACAATATTCTGATGATTTTAAATCTTGCACCTAAAAATATCCTAATTTACAAAAAAACAATAAACAAAAAACTAAAACTAATAATGAAATTAATAAAACTGAACAATTGAAAAATATAGAAACTAATAAAAACTAGTAAATCTGCCTCTAAAAACTAATTAAAACTAACTGAATTTGAAAACAAAATGTCGAAACGAAATAAAAACTAAAACTAATGTAAAAAACCAAACATTTATAATCTAGTAGTGATTATAGTGTTTCAAAAGTGCAAATGTTAAGCAATAATGAGGTTAAGATGCTAACACTTACAAGGAAAATATACAGTAGTGCATACTCGACAGTATGTGAAACCAGTTTGTATAAAAGTAAATATTAAGCAAGACTGAGTTTTAAGATGCTACAGTGGAAATGCAACAGCAGTGCATACATGACAGTGTGTGAAGCCAGTTTTATATTGCAGAAATCGAAGTAATAATGCATTATTTAGATGCTAAATGTAAAAAGTGCATACTGTGCAGTAGTTCATCGAATGTAAAATTAAGTGAACCAGCTTAATATGTAAATAGCATCTGTGGATATTAGCATGCTCGTAAGCACCAGTATTGATCAAAGTGTCTTTTTGCGTCCTTCGTTTCTAGCATTGTCCATTTGCAAGGTCATCTGTCAGGCCATAAAAGTCCATCCACACATAAGAGGAGCGGAGTGGGTCAGTGAGGCAGAAGTGTGTGTGCCCTCTTTGCTGAGCGACTGCACTTCTGCGTTGACCTTTGACCCCCAGCAGCCAATTATTCATGGGGTCATGATGGCCGACCTTTGCTTTAAATTAGCCTGCTGCTGCTCTGACCCTCACCCCCCATTCAGCAAAAATAGAAAAAGAGGAGAAGAAGCAGAGAAAGAAGCAGTGGTTGTGACAAATATGAATATTTAGTTGCACAGTCACACAGCTAGAGCCGCATTCATTAGAGTGGGCTTTGGCTGTGGTGTGTTCGAGCTGATAAAAGCTTGTCTGAGAAAATGCACTGGGCTGCCTTTGTTATTTCTTTAACTATGCCAATGTGTGGGGAAAGAACCATGTAATACTCTCCACCTGCTGCTGGGCCTGGCAAGAAATTAGCAACCCGCCAACAAGGCCAGTGTGGATGCTTGAACACACACACATGCACGCACGCACACACATACGCACACATGATGACTAGACAGTGTGTGGGAGGACGGTCTTTCGGAGACAGTTGAGAAACCGTCTAGAGAATCTTCAGCGCTAAAATAGTTTCACTCATGCGGCACCTTTTAAGAGCTCCATGACCTTGGAAGAACTTGAGCAACATTTCTGTAATGGAACAATTCTGAAATGTGTAAGAAGTTCACTGAAGCAGAGAGCATTTGGTGCAGATCAGTCTTATTTCAGCATTAAACACAATGTGCAATATATCAGTTATCAGTCAAAATGATTAGCTCCTGTGAATTTTCCAAATATTTCCCAAAAGGTGTTTAAAAGAGTAAGGAATTTTTCACAGTATTTCCTATCAAATTTCATCTAGTCTTATTTATTATTTATTTCGGCTAGAAAAAAAGAATTTTTTTAAAACCATTTTATGGTCGTTGGTGCCAACGGCGTAGTGGAAAGTGCATCGACACATGCACTCCGGTGTTTGCGGCGACCCGAGTTCAATTCCCACCTTGAGGTCCTATGCTGATTCTTCCCCTCTCTCTGCTCCCCACACTTTCCTGTCAATTCTCTCTACTGTACAGTCAAAAATAAACTATGAAACCTCTTTAAAAATAATTATAAAAAATATATATATATTTTACGGTCAATATTATTAGCCCCCTTAAGCCTTAGGCACTTTTTTCGACTATATACAGAACAAGTCATTGTTATACAATGATTTGCCTAATCAATCTAGGAAATCCTTAATAGCATGTTAAGTAAAATACTAGTACCTTGAAAAATATCTAGTAAAATATTATGTACTGTCATCATGGCAAAGATAAAAAATCAGTTAGAAATGAGTTATTAAGAGCCCTTATTATGGGTCTTTGAAAATGCCTTTCCATGCAGTGTGTAATACAGCTTTAAGTGAATGAAAACATCCAGCTGAGGTTTAAATCTGAAAGTGCACCGTGTTTAAAACTATTGATCCTTTAATGAAATAGTCGACTCAGAGTTGAATAAATGCATCATGTTGGTTCGGATCTTTTGCCTGAACGAGTTGACGTCGATACGGTACATCATCAAATATAAAGTGCTGGTTCCAGTAAAACGTGAACGCGCCTTTCCCTTCAGACACTAGCAGACCACGTGGGATTACGGGACTGATCATGACACGAAGATGACAATCACTGACAGATAAAGATTTTGCTGTGGGGAATCATTTTTCAGATTTTTGATACAATAACCTACGCCGCAACACAGGCTATTTGCTATTAAAGGAAGGAGCAGCAGAGACTGTTATGTGTGGGACTTTGTCTGACATTGTCAGTAACTGTTACAGTTCAAATGGACCAGTTTCTTCTTCCTCCGGATCATAACATGTAAGTGTCAAAATATGTGTTTAATTGTGTGTTGCACGTTGTAATTGCTCCACACAACTTGTAATCACTTATCTATTATAGATCTTGCATTAGCTTTTACTGCATCTCTCAGGTTAAATCTGTATGGGGCTATTCATATATTGCGTCCAAAACTAAGTTGAAAACACGACGCGTGCTTCTCCCTTTACCAATTTATATGTTTCTGAACTCGCGATTGTCTGCTGTTTATCTTTGCTATAGCCACCATCAGCTGTTCCTCACACGCGCTGTGTGGATTAATACTGAATGTGTGTCATTGTTATTACTTGGGGTTAGGGTTAAGAGTAGAGTAATATGCTGGTGTTTAACTGCATTGGGCTCTCACATACTCTGTGTGCAACTTCATAACCGTGGTGGGCGTTTCTCTCTGTCTCACGCTGAAAACAGTCGACCGATCACAACAGACTGGGTCATCGAACCAATCACAGCAGACTATCCTCACGCAAAGGAGGGTTTTTTGAACAAATTAATAGCTGAACGAATCATGTGGGAGTTGTTGGGATAATTAGGTAATAATAAATGCATATTATAAGACAATGAAAGTGTTTTTTGACCTTGCAAGCATATCAGCTTGTCATTGGAGACCCCCAAAACCAAAATATGACCTTTTATAATGCATAATAGGGGCTCTTTAAAACTAATATCTTTAGAAATGTGTTAAAAAAATCTGTTAAACAGAAATTATGGAATAAAATATACAGTGGGGATGATAATTCAGGAGGGCTAATAATTTATCAAATATAACCTGAAAATACCAAAATATATTATGAAACACTTTTTATATTTGGTCACACTTTATTTTGATGGTCCGTTTGTTGATTTTAAGTTACATTGCATTTACATGCCAACTAATTCTCATCAGATTATAAGTAGACTGTTAGGTTGGGGTTAGGGTTGGGGTTGGGGTTAGGGTTAGTTAAAGTTGACATGTACTTGCAAAGTTTCTTATAGTCAGTTAACTGTCTGTTGAAGGAGCAGTATCAACAGATATTAAGCAGACAGCCTACTAATACTCAAATGGTCCATCAAAATAAAGTGTTACTTTATATCCAAATACATTTTAAATACTGTAAATGTCAAATACACTGAAAAACACAGACAAAATACTAATTTTAAGTCATGCAGTGTGGAATATATTTAAAATACATCTAAAAAATAGCTATTTTTGCCTTAGGGATGCTGATGATGGTTGGTTTCTTTTTAAGCCATGCTGATAATATATCCCATTATAAAATATGCAAAAGGATCTGTGTGGTATATGAAAGTGGGCAGAGAGATTCTGGGTGTCTTAGCCTAGTGTGTGTTGTGTTTATATAAGTGGGAGGATCACAAAGTAAAGCTCTGGCTTCATTTCAAGCCTTTTCACAACAAACCTCAGGGCTGTGTCAGATTTATCTGAAAATTTTCTCATAAAAAAAGTACAAACCAAACAAATCCCATGTTAGGAGACGCCCACTGATATAAACAGCTGCTTTCGGAGCCCTGGATTCAACACTGCCCCCCACCAAAACAAACTTTTCTTTTCTTCCTTTGTCTTCTGGATACAGAATTAAGTGTTCCTGTGCAGGTCGAACTTCAGTAAGGACGCTCAGGATGAAGCAAAGCTGGTATTATCACAAAATAAAACCACCCAGCTTACAAAGAAAGTTCTGAGAATGCTCTTACAAAGTTAGGAACAAATATTATGGAAAGCTTTTTATAGATTTTAATGCTATAATTACTTGTTTCAGAATATTCAGAGAATACTTAAAGGGATAGCTCAGTCAAAAATGAAGATTTACTCACTATTTACTCTCCCTTAAGTGTTTCCAAACCTTCAAGAGGTTCTTTCTACAGTTAAACACAAAAGAAGATATTCTGACGAAAGCTGAATTTCTGTAACCATTGGCATCCATAGTAGGAAAAAAAAAACTATGGAAGTCTATGATTACAGGTTTGCGGCTTTCTTCAAAATATCTTATTTTGTGTTTAACAGAAGAAAGAAACTCAAACAGGCTTTATGATGACAGAATTTTCATCTTTGGGTGAACTATTACCCTACCTATCCCTAATAAAGAAAGCTATTAGTTATTTATTTAAGGTAACTTCATTAGGTTAAGTTTAGGTTCAGGGGTAGGTCATTATCCAGCTTCTGTATTGACTATGTAAGTACAGTATGTAGTATATACATGCAAAACAGGACTTGTTAGTGCTTCCACATTTTCACAGCTCAATGGAAACGTTAACACAATGGTTTAAGAACAGATTTTTGTTTGCACAGTATAGTTGGATATGTCATATGTGTAAAATGTACCACCTTATTCTCAAAAACATCCCACAATGACAGTAATTAGATTGTTTCTGTATATTTGCAAACAGCAAGACGTACGCACCAGATGGCGACTTTGTGTGGTGCATGAAAAACAACATTAAGTAATTAGCTTTATTTTCAATTGTTTCAAAATCAGCTGCTCTCTTCAGTTCTGCTCTCTTGTATCACAATCTGCTCTCTCAAATGTCCGTTCCTGACATTAATATAAATAATATCCTCTTAATGATGTTTCCGTTTTCAAAGGCAAGTGCCCTACGGAGGTCTACAGGCGTCCATGCTGGGTGTGAAAGTAGAATATGTGGGTCAGTTTTCCAAAGGTTATTGACAGCTCAGCTACGTTCAACGAGATGGGAGAAAACTGAATATTTTAGGGGAGTTTTATTCATGAGGTATGAATAATAGAAAAATGCACATATCCATTTCAAATAAGTGCACACTGACATGCTTTATTGACCGTTAAGAATATGATGGCTCACGCACACACATACAAAAACACACACACACAAGCACACAGAGGTGAGGTAAGGTTGAGGTGAGCTCATGTTTACCTCAGGCTTCATCCCAAAGGAAATAGTAGAGCCGCTAGACGGTATAATGAGGAAATACTATGGTATCCAGATGATTACCGCAGTCTCTAATGCATCCTAATGCACCTTTTCACACTGTATAAAACATCAGATCATAAAAGAAACATCATTGGCTCTAATTATGACTTGATGACATCAGGCCTTTGGGATACGCTTCATATGCCGGTTGTAACAGTAATAATTCTCACATATGGTCGGCGCTCTAAAACCAATCAATGCTTCTGCTTAAACATCAGGTAAATAGTTTGATGGCGGCATGTCAGCGTAAATTAGCTGATGCATTCGGTGAATGTTAAATTAAAGTAAACCAGCTGCCGGTTGTTTATCGTTAAAACAAATGAGGTGCACACTGTCTTAAGGTTAATTACGACACATCACTGTCTGATACGTTCATGCGGATGCACAGCTGGATTTCTCAAAAAGAAGAACAAGAAAGAAATAGCGAAATGAATCATTCAAGTGCATAAAAGAGTTACGGGCTGACAGTGATGGTGAGTGAAGCAGATGAAACGTGTCAAGAACATGTCCAGGTCATATTCTACTGCAGGAACAAAAGAGAAGCTATGCCCGTGAATGAGTTTTAAACTAATCATGCAATGTGATATTATCTACACACAAAACAATATGCCAATGGTAGTGTACAGTAAACTCTTTACTTTTCTAAGAAGCCCATTATATGCCAAGAGTGGTCAAACAGATTACACTCACACACACACACAGATGTACATACAGTTGAAATCAGAATTATTAGACCTCCTGAATTTTTTAGTCCCCCTGTTTATTTTTCTCCCAATTTCTGTTTAACCGAGAGAAGATTTTTTTTAGATTCTATTATCTTTGTCATAATATTTTACTAGATATTTTGCAAGACACTAGTATTCAGCTTAAAGTGTCATTTAAAGGCTTAACTAGGTAATTAGGTTAATTAATTAGGCAAGTTAGGGTAATTAGGCAAATCATTGCAGTGCTTCCAACAGGTTTGAAATATACTTGCGGTGGTAGCCGGATTGAAACACACCTTTTACCCACATCACATAAATGGTCAACTACATGGGACAAACAAAAAAATTAGGGGATTTTTTAAACTATATTTTTATTTATTATGACACTCGTTTACACCTTTTCTTTTCAATGGGTTAAAGTTATTTTAAAAAGGCTGTTGAAATCCACTATTTCTCTTACTTTTTACTTTTTAGGAGCCATGTGCACCCACAGACAGGTAAAGGCTGCTCGCTCTCTCTCCAAAGTTACTTTATTGGAATGACATTTACAATATTGCCAAAGCATTTTAGATATGTAGTAAAGTATGTAACTTATAAAAATCATTAAATTAATCAAATATACAGCAAATGAGAAATAAATAACAGAAAATTTGAATTAAAAATGGACATTATTGCTCAAAATTACAAGAATTACTAGAACAAAAAGTGTAGCTTATTCAAATAATTAGTTGAATTAGTTGATTAGCCATTTCTAATGGTGTACAGATATATTGCAGCCAGTATATTTTGTTCTCTCCGAGTATATATAGTAAAGTTTATCTGAGTCATTTATCAATTGATCAATCATTTAGGCAGGGCAAGGCGTGTTTATTTATATAGCACATTTCATACACAGTGGCAATTCAAAGTGCTTTACATAAACAGGAATAAAAGAAACAAGTATAAGAGAAATAAAAACAAATAATAAAAATGGTAAACAAAATGTTTCTCTCGTGGCTGTGCGCGTGCAGTCAGCTGCAAAAAAAGGTTATGCAAAAACGCATACAAATAACGGCAACTTTAGAAAGTGAAAGTAAAACCCGAATCCCAGATATTTTAAAAGATTCAGAAACTACAGTTGGACACATTTGGCGCAAACGGCGCGTCTCTGTGGGTCTGCAGAGCATGTGAGATTGTGTGAGTGTTGACACTTCTTGCGCACACAGAATCAGCAGTAGGAAACGTGCAGAGCAGAGCGAGAGAAGATTTTCCACTGGTTAATCGATCGCGAATGTTTGGCTTTCATGGACGGATGCAAAAAAGTATAAAAGGAAGAATATAATAGTATTATTCATGTGTCACCACCAAATATAAAAAAAATGGGCCGCCGAGGTATATTAACGGTCGCCCAAGTAAAGTCTATGTGTGGGAAGCACTGCATTGTATAATGATTGTTTGTTCTGTAGACAATCAAAAAACTATATTGTTTAACGGGACTAATAATATTGACCTTAAAATGGGTTTTAAAAAATAAAAAAAAAGAAAAGAAAAAAAAAGAAAAGAAAAACTGCTTTTATTTTAGCCGAAATAAACCAAATAAGACTTTCACCAGAAAAAAATAAATTATTAAAGGAAATGCTGTGAAAAAAAAATCCTTGCTTTGTTAAACATCATTTGGGAAATATCTGAAAAGAAAAGAAAAATCACAGGAGGGCTAATCATTTTGACTTCAACTATATATGCTGCTTAACAGGGCATGAACATTTTCCACAGTATTTCCTACATTTGTTTCTTATTATTTCTCTTAGTTTGGCTGGAATAAATGCAGGCGTCCATGCAGGGTGTGAGAGTAGAGTTTGTGGGTCAGATTTCCAATATCTCAGCTATGTTCAATGAGAATGGAGAAAACAGAATATATAATGAGAGATTTCAACAGATTTTTTTTCACAGTATTTCCTATAATTGGTTCTTATTATTTATCTTAGTTTGCCAGGAATAAAAACTGTTTTTAATAAATAAAAATACAAAATTAAGATCGAATATTATTTAGCCCCCTTAAGAAATATATATTTTGGATTGGCTACAGAACAAATCACTGCAGTCCAATGACTTGCTTAATTAATTAATTAATTAATTGTCATTTATAAAGGATTTATAAAGCATAAATAGTTCTCACTTTAGGTCACAAAATTGCATGAAGTTGTGTTAATAAAGCATTTATTAACATATATAGTAACCATTACTATATGCCTGAGTAATAAGATATAGAAACGTTGATTTGAATAGTATATTAATCATTTAATAACTAATTCTGAATGATTCTAAAACCACCAACTACTCTTAAATACAAGTAGTTTGTAAATAATGCAATACCTAATTTACTAATGAAAAATGTACCAGTAGAAAGTATGAAAGTACATTTATATAAGTCAAGAATATTTGTAGCTGTATTTATAAGCTGCTAACTAATGTCTTATAATGTAGAGCTAATGTTAAAAAAATGATGAGTTAATGCGTAAAGGGCAACTATGACGAAAAACGTCTTTTGTAAGTTGTTTGGACAGAACTGTGTGTAGGTATAGTGTGTCCATAGTCATATTGGAGTGATAAACACAATAAGTATCTTTTTTTAAAATTTCCTGACGTTAAAATAGGATACTGCAACGTGACGTAGGTATTAAAACATATGTTACAACTCTCTGTGATTAGCCGCTCCTCAATAATCAATCTTATAAGTTTAAAAAGTTTTTAAAACCGCATGATTGTAATAAGCTGAGTAAAATCACTAATTCTTAACCGCTATAATCACCGCGTCCACATGGTGTCAGTAAACGCTCATATTTATGAGTGTGTGTACCGCAAACTACATTTGTGTGAGACTCACCATTTCAGAAAGGCTTGAATAAACTCCACCACAAATACATCAAATAAACTTACTTGGTATTTTTGACTAGTGATCTTATTTTAGGTCTGTCTCTACCCCTGACAGCTGTTTATCTGACATAACGCATGATGACACATAGCAGTGGGCGGGGAGAAGCAGCTCATTTGGCTTTAAAGCCACAGGCTACAAAAACAGCTTCATAGTCAACTGACACCAAAATGGGCAGATTCTGGAGGCTATAACAATTAATCTGATGGGTATTTTGAGCTGAAACTTTCAACCCAGGCTCATTCTGAAAACGTAATCTCACGGACGTTTCTGGAGACTGCGAAATATGTAGCCGGAGGTACGTACGGCTGCATTTAGTTTTTTAAGCGAACGCTACGGGGCGGTATGACGCCGTTCCTTTTCGCACTTACCGGCTGACAGCTTACCTCCACGTGGAGGGCTTTCCCACTGCAACCAGTTTGTCCGGTTAGCTGACGATGACCGGGTTCGAGTCCGGGGAAGAGCAGTTCCAGAAATCAGGTAAGACAAAAACAGAATCCAAAAAATAAAGAGAATAAAAAGTTCATAACAGTGTGAGAATGTGACAAAATCCAAAAACGTGGTAAAGAAATAAGACGAGGGCGTTTCTTTTCTGGACGGCTTTTGTAAATTGTTGGTCGGGTTTAGGGATGTAAGCGAGTGGGCAGGTCAATGATTGGTAAAACTGGTTGGGTTTAGGGAAGGAGGAAGGTGGGTCGGCCGATTGACCGGTTGCCCAGTCAGTCAATCATTCAGTCAGAGACAGACAGACAGGTTTTCACAAGAACAGTACGGGTGCGAATGGCACTTGGTGAGAGACGTTCGAGATGGATTCGCGAAAACAAAAACTGCAAAAATATGTACCTCCCTGGACGTATTTCGCGGTCTCCAGAAACGTCCATGAGACCATGTTTTCAGAATGAGCCTGGGTTGGAAACTTTACATTCACATTCTGGAGACACCAAAGGCTTATCTAACATCTTGTAAAAGAGGTAAAATAGGTGCCCTTTAAAAAATGATTCTTAGTGTTTAGTTATTATAAAGTGTTACCAAAATGGTTATTAGCAAAACTGTCATGTTTAAAAATGTGTTGAAAATATCTCTCTATTAAACAGCACTTGGGAAATATTGTTTAAAAAAATCATTCTGTATATATAGATGGAACAATATATAGATAGAGAACGAGAGAGAGACTAAAAATTAACAAAAATACAAAAAATTTAATAAAATGTTTGGTTTTAGACAGAATTCTGACCCGGGTGTGTTTCTGTAGGCTTTGTCCTGATAGATTTCAGAGGTCTTTCTGTGTTCTCATCCACACACACACAGAATATGAGAGTACAGCTGAGAGAGTGACAAGCAGCAGACATGAAAGAGAGAAACAGACTTCTAGAGTAAAGAGAATCAGAGGCAGGGCAGATGGATGACACTGAAAAATACAAACACACACACACACACACACGCACGCACACACACACACACACAAAACAGAGGAAAACAGAACAAAAACCATCCGAGATATAGAAGAATATGGCAATACAGAGAGGCTTGAGAACAGCACAAAGAACTAAGGGAAAAGCAAATGAAGTCCACAGAGGGAGAGGAAGTTCTCGGCGGACACAGATGAGGTCATATTTATTAATAACACCCCTACTAATACCAACTGGCGGGGCCCGATGTGACGCTGGGACAATATGCACATGTAAGCATATGTGTGTGTGTGTGTTCCCTGGCGTATGTGTACGTGTGTAGAAGTTTGTTTAGTAGGACACGCTGCCCCTGTTATAACTCAGATCTGTCAGGAAACACTGCACCGAGAGCAGGCGGAAAGAAAGACGCAGAGAGAGACAGAAAATAGAGGTTACGCAGGGCCACACTGGTGGTTGGAGCTTGGATGGATTAGAGGCACATCTGTCAAAAGCGAACAGAAACAGAGAGAGAGAGAGAGCGAGAGAGAGAGTAATTCATATACTGCCGTCTTTACTGCCAAAGCATATTTTACTGCCATGATTAGGGATGTCAGAAGTAACGGCTCTTCAGTACAGAGTCAATACAAGAATAAAAATAAAATAAGACAGCAGCCTTTCTATAATATCTGGATTATCACATATCGACTTTGAACACACACTTGCACTCCAAGCTAGCCTATATATTGGGTATATATAATGAATCATGGCTTATGTGTGTGTTTGATTGTTCTAGATTACTAGTATTATTGGTACTAGTATTATAGTATTGGGAGTTAAAATTGTAAATATATACATATATGGAGGGCTGTAGGACTTCATTTTATTCTTTCTTTCTTTCTTTCTTTCTTTCTTTCTTTCTTTCTTTCTTTCTATCTATCTATCTGTCTGTTCGTTTTTCAGAATTCACAGAATTTTTCTTTTTATTTATGGTTTTGAATTGTCTTAGTGATTTTGATCTCTGCTCTGTCGACTTCTGGTGTTGAAGTATATTGTATAAGAAATATATTGCACCATATAATGTATAACAGATAGTACATTACAAGTTTTTTGCACTGCAATTTACAACAATACAGACAATATATTACTTCAATATGAAAAGAAAATGTCAATAAAAGTCACTTTCTGTCTCACTTTCATAGATAGACTTATCTATCTATCATGTTAAAAGTACGCCATATTTGTTTTATTATTTATTTATCCAATTCTATTTTATCATTAATTATTTTCAAATGGATTTACAGTTACATAGGTGTACTTAATATGATTTTGCACCCTTGCTTTTGCTGTAGCGTTTCTATAAGTCCATGTAAAGACCATATAAAATACTTACAGTTCATGCAACTTGTAGGTAAAGTCAATGTAAGGTGCTGTTGACTGAAAATTTTCCCCAAATGTTAGTAACAACCAAAAAAAATACATATATGCAAAGAAAACAAAACTAATTCGTTTACAAATATAGTTATGTGTAATAAAATGAAATGACATAAGAAAAAAGTACTGAGCACATGAAGAAAGGAAGGTGTAGAAGACATAGAAAGCCCAGACAGCATTTCAGCTCTCAGCAGTTATTCAGCCACCCTCTGCCCTTTGTCATTGTAAACGAATATTGCTGATTAGGTGAAACCAGGGTGGACATTTCAGCAAGACAATGATCCAAAACACAGTGAAGGAAAGTCTCAAATGCTTTCAGAGAAAGAAAATCAAGCTGTGGAATGGCCCAGCCAATCACCTGATTTGAATCTAACAGACACATACTCAATAAAGATCAGATATGATTTGAAAAAAAAAAAAAAAAATCACACCTGAGCAATTCATGTGACTTCATTCTCCATATGAGAAGCATCTTTAAGCTACCATCACCAAAAATTATTTGAAATATGTTTCAGTTAATCAGTACTTTCTCCTTGTGTCATTTTATTGTTATTACTTATTTATTACATAACTTTTGCTTGATTTTGTTATATTTTAATGCTTGTATTGTTTGGGTTTTTACCAAAATCTGGTTCAATTCCATGTCAACAACTCCTTTAGAAATATTATTCCCAGGAAAAAACATGACGTGTTCAATACTTTATTCCCCCACTCTCCACTGATACTACAATTTAAACTATGATTTCCAGGAGGTTCATATGAAGTCCATTCAAAGTCATTAGGCTGACCGCTACACCAATCTAACCTAAGTCAGAGTTTTGCCTCTGTCTTTCTTTTCAAGAGCCTCTCAGTAGATAAGAATTGAAACTCTATCTCTCTGCTCTATAAGGCCCGCTGGTCTTGACTTCTCCACGGTAATGGATCTCTAATAGACAAAGAGCTAAGAAAAAGGAAACAGAGGCCCCCATTTTGTTCTACTCAGCGGATCCCATGCAGACGCTCTCAAACTCTCTCTCCGGCCTCCATCTAAAATTCATTTAGAACCACTTTCGGTCAACGGCCAGCTAATAAACTGCTGGTAAATGTTGCTAAGTTTAAAAGCCCCTATTAAAAAAATCCACAACGGACCAAGAGCCAATCAATGACTGTGAAATCTAGCTCGCGTCTCGCCTTCAAATTGATACGTTCGGGGTGTGAAGTGCTTTGGTTACAGGCCGGTCGCTGCTTTCACTTGACAATATATATTTTCCGTTAAGAAGTGGAATGAAAA
>NC_079439.1:15262236-15409736 GCF_903798145.1 Danio aesculapii
GTTGGCATTACTGTCTGGAGTTTGCATGTTTTAACCTTGTTCACGTGGGTTTCCTCTGGGTGCTCCGGTTTCCCCCACAGTCCAAAGACATGTGCTATAGGTGAATTGTATAAACTAAAATGGCCGTAGTGTATGTGTGTGATTGCGTGTGTATGAATGTTTTCCAGTACTGGGTTGCAGCTGGAAGGGTAAAACATGCTGGATAAGTTGGTGGTTCATTCCGCTGTGGCAATCCCTGATGAATAAAGGGACTAAGTCAAAGAAAAATGAATGAATGATGCATTATGGATGTCAAACTAGCAGTTGGCAATGAAAGTACAGAAAAACAAATGAGCCCCACAAATAAGAACAGTAAAACACATTAAAAGCAGTTTGGAGTGAGCTGAAAATAGTGTTGTGTATTTGTCACAACAACAAATAAAATGCAACTAACAAATTATTACACTGACAGATCAGATAAAAGCATATTCACCTTATTCTCCGCGTATGAGCGGGCGCAGCCATTTGAATCTTTTTGGCTTGAAACTTCCGGTCTCATTCACTTTCATTCATTTTTAGAGGTTAAAAACAGCTCGTTATGCTGCTTGATGTTGCAAACTGAACTTTTCATATTATATTAATCTACTTTTTATGTATAGTCATGCAAACACTTGTTTGTAGAGCGAGTAGTTTGATCGTTTTCTGCCTTTTATTATTTCTAGTCTTTTCTTCCATAGACAACTGAATCGGAAGTCCTAAAACAATCGCAAAAACGAGCACACTTGTATTCAACACGCATTGTAGAATAAGGTCAATACATACAGTTGAAGTCAGAATTATTAGCCCCCCTTGTTGATGTTTAACAAAGCAAGGAAACGTTCACAGTATGTCTGATAATGTTTTTTCTTCTGGAGAAAGTCCTATTTGTTTTATTTCGGCTAGAATAAAAACTGTTTTGAATTTTTTAGAAAACCATTTTTAGGTCAATGTTATTAACCCCTTTAAGTATTTTTTTTCCGATAGTCTACAGTCTACTACCATCATTATACAATAAATTGCCTAATTACCCTAACCTGCCTAGTTAACCTAATTAACCTAGTTTAGCCTTTAAATGTCACTTTAAGCTGTATAGAAGTGTCTTGAAAAATATCTAGTCAAATATTATTTACTGTCATCATGGCAAAGATTAAATAAATAAGTTATTAGAAATGAGTTATTAAAACTGTTATGTTTAGAAATGTGTTGAATAAATCTTCTCTCCATTAAACAGAAATTGGGCGAAAATAAACAGGGGGGGGGGGGGCTAATAATTCTGACTTCAACTGTACACCCATCAACAGACAACTCCTTCACAGAAATCATGGCATCCCCCAATGTACTATATGCCAAGTTTACACACAGACTGGTTCAATATCAGGTGAGCCACTGAGCTGAATGTGAACGCTAACAGATAACTCTCCAGAAGTGACAGATGTTCTTCACACTGCTTGCACAACAGCTATATTGTTCTCATTACGTTTAACAAGACAGTCTACACCGCAAACACGCATTTGAGAAGTTGTAATGGCAGCGATACTGTTTTGTTGTTGTTTTTTGTCGCCGTTCTCAGCGTGGATGCTGTATTTGTGGGAAGGAGGGAAGGGAAAAAGGGCAGAAAGGTATCCATGGGACCTGGTCTGTTTCTCCCACCCTGTCTTCCACCATTATCAGTCAACCTCTTTTAAAGAGACGCTTTATTGATTTTCTCATGCGTGGCAGAGCCATGGCTTACCAGGGGGGTTTTCTCTTTCGCTTTCTCTCCCTCCCTCTCTTTATTTCTCCCTCTCTTTCGAAGTGCTGCTGTACAATCATAATAAAAAGAGTTTTTCTCTCCACGGATGCCTCTTTTTTTTTTTTTAGTGTGAGGGAACTTTGCTTAATAGGCGCAAAAAATAAGCTCCTAGATAAACTGTTCCATGTGTGCTGGAGAGGTGAGAGAGAGAGAGAGAGAGAGAGAGAGAAAGAGAGAAGGAGCAGGCAGCACGTGGAAAGGGTCTATTACAAACACACAGGAGCACTCGGCATGAGGATCCAGGGGAAAAAAGACTCACTGGAGGGAAAAGAGATGGAGAGAGGAGCTGAAAGAGAAGGAGTGACTGCAGAGATTGATGCTGTGTTTGCTGTCTGCTGGTTTGCCGTTATCTCTGTTTCTCAGGTCCAGTGTTTATGGGGGCTCCTGTGCTTTGCTCTTCTATCTTCCCCTCTCTCTCGCCTCTTCTGGAAAGACATTTCTGCCTCTTTCCCAATTTCCATTTAAAGCACTTTACATACTATATTGCCAGAGCATAAAAATTACACTTAGAATTCATTCATTCATTTTCTTTTCAGCTTAGTCCCTTTATTAATCTGGGGTCGCCACAGCGGAATGAACTGTTAACTTATCCAGCACATGTTTTACGCAGCGGATGCCCTTCCAGCCGCAACCCATCTCTGGGAAACATCCATACACACTCATACACTACGGGCAATTTAGCCTTCCTAATTTACATGTACCACATGTCTTTGGACTGTGGGGGAAACCGGAGCACCCGGAGGAAACCCATGCGAATGCAGGGAGAACATGCAAACTCCACACAGAAACACCAACTGACGCAGCCGAGGCTCGAACCAGCGACCTTAGAGCTACACGTAGAATTGCAAGTGTACGTTTTTTAATTTATTTATAAATATATAAAGTAAAATATTTGAAGAAAATGAAAATAAATGTAATTAAATGTACATCAAATAAATGTACATTCATTGATTTTCTTTTCAGTTTAGTTGGAATGAACCACCAACTTATCCAGCATATTTTTTACGCAGCAGATGCCCTTCAAGCTGCAACCCATCACTGGGAAACACTCATACACTACGGAAAATTTAGCTTACCCAATCGCCTATAGCACATGTCTTTGGATTGTGGGGGAAACCAGAGCACCCGGAGAAAACCCATGCGAACACAAAGAGAACATGCAAACTCCACATAGAAATGCAAACTGGCTCGAACCAGCGACCTTCTTGCTGTGAGACGACAGCGCTACCCACTGCACCACCACGCCGCCTATAAATGTACATATTTGAGTTAAATAATTTTTTTAAATAAAATTATATAAAAAATAAAATAAAATAAAATAAAATAAAGAAAGGATCTGAAAAAAAATTTGGCGTAATCCATCCATTACTATTGCACAGTTAAACAAAAAGTTCTAAAAATTTAAATAAAATATAGAAAGAATCTGAAAGAATATTTGGAGTAATACATCTAATAATATTGCATAGTTAAATAGTTAATAAAAATATATAAAACTTAAAATAAAATAAAAAAATATACATAAAACATCTGAAAAATATATGGAGTAATTCATTGAATATTATCGCATAGTTAAATAAAAAACAAAAAAATAATAAAAATTTAAATAGAATGAAACAAACTAAAAGGGTCTGAAAAAGTAGTTGGAATAATCCATCCATTACTATCACATAGTTAAATAAAAAATTATAAAAATTAAAATAAAATAAAATAAAATAAAATATAGAAAGGATCTGAAAAAACAATTGGAGTAATACATCCATTTCTATTGCATAGTTAAATATTTAAATAAAACAATTACAAATCAAATAAAATAATTTAAAATAAAATAAAATATAGAAAGGATTTTTAAAAAATATTTGGAGTTACCTATCTATTACTATTGAATATTTAAATAAAACATAAAACTGAAATAAAATTAAATAAAATAAAGAAAGGATCTAAAAAGTAATTAAATAATCCATCCATTACTATCGCATAATTAAATAGTTAAATTTGAAATTTAAAATTAATAAAAAATAAAAATAAAATATAGAAAAGATCTGATAAAATATTAATACAGTAATATAGTTACATGAAAAAAATAAAATAAAATAAAGAAATAATGCATCCATTACTATCGCAACATATGACTTTAAGATAAATGTTCTAGCCACTCTTTCCCATACATTTAATAGGAAAGAAAACTGGTGCTGTCAAATTTCACAAATGACAAAAAGCAGCATAAAAATGGAGTGTCCCGTTCCATAGAAGAAATAAAGTCATGGAAAAAAAACATGAGGTTTTCATATGACCTATTACGTTAACAATCTACTGTGAATATTACTTGAGGTTTCTGAGGGTGTGCAGCTCAAATTAAAATATTGCATAAGTAATAAAAAACATAAAATAAAGTATTATAACAAAGCTGAATTAAATATATTAAAATGCAAGAAAAAAAATCCATTAATTAACACTTGACAGTCAGAATTAAAATGATAGTATTATAGTAATATTATTGTATTTAAAGCATAAGTATGCATTTATTCATTCTCATGTCATTGCAAACACACCACATGACTTTACAAGGAATAAGCCAGTGTTTAGGGAATGGGAATAAGAGCTGTCAAACTTCAAAAAATTACAGAAAGCACCATAAAAGTATCCCATTCCCTGGAAAAAAAAGGTCATACAGGTCTGAAAAGAAAAACACCAGGGTGAATAAATAATAAGACTTTCCTCTGACCTATAGCTTTAAGTACACTCGACTGCACAGACAACTTAAATATGATGATGGAAGTGGTTTCTGAGGGTGTATGCGGCTCAACATGAATTTTGCAGATGCGTAACTATCTTCCCCCAGTAGCATTAGCATTTGATCTCTCCTTTTCTTGCTGTTTTATGTCTCTATCTGTATTGGTTTCTCTCTCTCTCCGAGTGACACAGCCAGTGTGGCGGCGCAGCAGGAGGTGAGCAGCATGTAGCAGGCCAGGGTTAAAGGTCGTGCTGCAGAAGATGGGGGAGGGTGAAGGGCTAAGCGTTTGCACACACTACCTCGCCAGGGTTTAATGCTCCAACAGCCTCGCCATTGTTACTCCGTCCTGTGGGTCTGGCACATCTGGGGAATCTGCTTCGGGGATCAGGCTGTAGAAACGGGCACCTTGCACCAGGAGGCAGCGTGTTGGGGTGGTCTGCGATGGGGAGGTTTTTGCGGACGCTTGTCCCAAGGGAAGGGGGAAGGGGGCCCAGCTGTGGAGCGGTTTCTGCATTTCTGGCCCAATGGCAATACACAGCTACTTTTATTGTGTGTGTGTGAATGCTGGTGTGTTTGACTGTTTGTTCCCCTGGTGTTTCCTGCTGCACAGTCTTCAAGTCGCATGGGAAGGCATTATGTTAAAGGGCGAAACAATGCCAAAGTGCTGTTAGATTGCTTAGATTTTCTGAAATGGCTCAAAACATGCTGCTGCGATGCAACGCGGGACACTGTTGTGTGTGGCTGAAAGAGCTTCGCTATGCATGTGCTAAAGCATTCTAAAAGGTCTTGCTAATTGGCTTCTTGCTGTCAAGATTTTGAAAAGTCTATGTTCCAATACAATTCTACAGAAAAAGTCTAATCTGTTTATATAAACATAACAACATTGGACCACTAGACATGGGACGATAACCGGTTTCAAGGTTTGGAGAATCAAGGTTTTAAAAGCGCTAATATATTTCTGTTATTCTGTTACAATGGTATATATCAGACCCCTAATGTTTCGGGCTTCCGCGATCGCTGAATCCAATGCAAAATCAACAAAAAGTCGCAAATTTTTGCGATCCTGCAAAATTCTTAACTAAATGCAAAATAATCGCGATAAATGTAATGATAAATGTAACAATGAACGATTTCGTTTAACTCTTTCCCTGCAAAAAAACCCCAAAAAACAAAATGCTTCCCTGCGACGTGTTTTACGGCAGACCGTATTTTAGGTGTATTACGGTAGGGAAGTCCTAATGCATTTTCAGAGTGAGGTACATGTCAGATGCATCATGAACATCATTTGGGAAATATTTAAAAAAAAGAAAAAAAAGATCACAAATAATTTTGCCTTTAACTATATATATATATATATATATATATATATATATATATATATATATATACATACATATACACACACACACACAGTTGAAGCCAGAGTTATTAGCCCCCATTTGCATTTTTTTTTCTTTTTTAAATAATTCCCAAATGATGTTTAACAGAGCAAGGAAACTTTCACAGTATGTCTGATAATATTTTTTTCTTCTGGAGAAAGTCTTATTAGTTTTATTTTGACAAGAATAAAAGCGGTTTTAAATTTTTTAAACACCGTTTAAAGGGCAAAATGATTAGCCCCTTTAAGCTATATATTTTTTCATAAGTCAACAGAACAAACCATCATTATGAAATAACTTGCCTAATTACCCTTGTTAAGCCTTTAAATGTCACTTTAAATATAAATAATAACAAATATTTTACTTTTACTCGAGTAACTTTTAAGATTGTTACTTTTACTTAAGTAAAAATTTTCGCACGTACTTGTACTTTTACTTGTGTATAGATTTTGGATACTCTACCCACCTCTGCCCATCTCTAGCCCAGAATGTCTTCTACCACAGCAAATTCAATTTTTCTTTGTGATATTTGGCGCCAGTTTTTCAGGAAGTAACGATTTTACTCTCTTTGACACACAGGATGGAATCAGGGCTTTATTTGCAAATGTTTTATAAGATATTCCAATTTTGTAATATCATCAAGTAAATGATGGTAAAATTGTCATGTTTGTAGGCATGGGTTGGTATAAGATTCTGACGGTATGATAACCTTGGATAAAAATATCACGGTTTCATGGTATCACAATATTGTGATTACTGCTCCAAAATAAGACTTTTTTTAATGTCTGGGTGAAAAACAACAACCTTTTCCCCCATATACAATATATTTTATTTTAAGAAACATTAAAAATATTTTGGATCAGTAGCTTTTGATGTAGAGGTTCCTTTTCTGCTGGAGATACTGTTGCCCTAAAAAAACTAAATAAAATAGTTGTGAAAAACATATTAAAAAAAAAAAATAAATTACACATACTTTAGGAACAGTATAACACAAAACCTTGACTTTTCCAAACGGTGGTAAACCTTGAAACCAGTTAACATCCTATGCCTACATTTTTGTGTGAACTACTCTTTTAAAATCTACTGCATCTATAAAATCTATACTTCAATCATCTCTGTTAGGGTCGCTTGTTTTTGGATAAAAAAATGTGAGTTTTCTGATGTAATGCAACAAATTCATATTTCTGACTGTCTACATTTTGACAGAACATTGTATAGTGGAGGGCTGCACTATATATTGTTTCAGCATCGATATCACAATGTGCAATATTCACATCGCAGGATCTCCAATGCCAAGTTGGGATAATAATAAACCAGGAGCCGAAGTTCAAAACACATGATTTTTGGAGTCACAAGTTTAACTTTAATCTAATAGTGTGAAAGATTTTTATTTGGATTGGTGTTTTTAAAGCCTGTGACTGTAATATTTTAAGTGAATTTAAACCATTTGGCCACTAGAACCTACAAAGTTTGCAACTTTAACAAAGATTAATTTTGTTTAATGTATGCAATGAAGACAATACAGTGTTATTTAAGATTTCATATTTGAATTTTTGTACTTCAATACTGTTAGAGTCCACCGAAAATCATTAAGCAAATTTTATTTGTTTATTTTTTGTTCTGTAGTTTTCCTCTGTGCTTTAATTTATTTTTTTTGGAATAGTTTTGTATGTTTTATGCAGATGCGCTCTCGTTCAGAATCATCCCAATTGACGTAAAATTAAGAAATCTATCCAAAATGGAGTCATCTTGTGAAATTATATTCATATCCCAATAAAAATTGCAGAAAAACTAACTATTGCAATTTCATTTTTTTCGAATATTGTGCTGCACAATATGGGGAAAATCTTACATAGCAATATTTTGTTTTGTTGCAATATGAATATAATTTAATCAAATAATTTTATGGCTCTATTTGGGAAGTTTTCAATCATTTAGATCGACTAGGGCAAGCAAGTATTTTTCTATGCAGTGCATCTGCATAAAATATAATAAATTACAAGCATACATAAATACGGCGTAGTCTAACAGTATAAAAAATAGAAATCAAACAACCAAAGAGAAAATAACATGATCAACATTGTATAGATCATTTTCTAAAATTATATAAATATTATTTAATAATATCTTTTAATCTTTAATAAACAACTTAATCCTGTGATGTGATTATTGTGGATACACACTGTGCAATATCGATGCCCAAACGATATATGGTTCAGCCCTAGTATAGAGCCCAATATATCAACTGCAATGAAGCAAAAAGAATTTTCAAGTGCCTTTGTAGCAAATATACTCTTAATGAATGTCTTAATGCTATCCCAACAGCTGATAGAAGCATTTCAGAATCAGAATCAGAAAGAGCTTTATTCCCAGATATGTTCACACATACGAGGAATTTGTTTTCGTGACAGAGCTTCTACAGTGCAACAGGATAACAGAGACAGGACAAAAAACAGATAATAAATATATATAAAAAAATTAATACAAATAGTGAATGCTACTTATATTTGGATGAATATGTAAGTATTTGTTACATTCTTTCTTCTTAATAACAAAATAAACTGTTTTTTAAGGAAGAAGGTGAAGCCACAAAGCATGCTACCCATTAAATAACTGCCATGGACCAAGTGTTTACCAGCCAGAGTTCATTTTTCCAGAAAGTTTGCTTGTTTTGGTAAGTTTTTACGAACTCTCAGTACGTCATTTTAGCTTATGACATCACACAAACTCGTTTTTTCGATTTCGCTTTGAAGTATATTGTGGAAAGTCTTTCTTTCATTAATAAATGCCTTCTTTGGGCAATATGGGGAAGTGTTTGACACATATTCTGAAATCCACAACGAAACATCCCAAACTTTGCAGCAATATTTGTGTGCTGCATTGATAGTCTGACTGAGCATCACTCTGAAACCCACAGCACATTGATTTATTTCATTAAATCTCAGCTTTTACAATTGAATAATCACAAATTCGCATCCTGACGTTGGCTTTATGTTCATTAATCGTGAAGAACTAATATCCATAAAACACAAATGATTTGGGGCACATTTAACGCTTAGGCTTAAGGGTTTGTTCAAATCCTAGTGCCACTAATAATACACACCGTAAAAGCTGAACACCACACAACTGCGCGCTTATCTGTGCAGATGGGCTTTAAACACTCCAACATTCAAATTACGGTCTGGGCTGAAATCAGTAGAAAACACTCGCTGAAATAGACTAGAGATTTCACCCGTTCCAACTCCATTGTGTGCAACAATACAGTTAAGCAAATACATTTGGTTTTGGAGGGGGTAAAAAACAGCTATTAATTCCCAGGAAAGGGGGTATATGAGGCACCCAAACCAGATGCAAGCTCCGTAAACAACCTGAGCCCGAGATACATTAGGGCAAACATCTGTTAGGTGTAGAAGTGAGTGAGAGACAGAAAAGCGCTTTGAGGGAGGACTAAATCTGCACTCGCACAAAGCATAAACATGTGATTGTGCTTCTAAATAACGTTTCTGTAAACACCATTTCCGAAAGGACATTTGGAAATGGCTCACACAAAAGCAAATCACTGACCGGCCTTTTTTATTTTAATGCAGTTCAGCTCCTACCTGTAGCTGCCAGGCATTGAATAGCGAAAAACAAAAAAATCTGACCTTAATTTTAGGATGGACTGGAAGAGAAGTCATATAAACACAAGCGCAAGTGGTTCTCGTACGAATACACAGATGCTGCTCAGCCTGAAAAATCGCAAGCGGAGCCTGTGGGGAACGATACTAAAATAGCAGATGGTCGATACTGGTCATTTGCTAGCAAACGAGAAGGCCTACGCTCTCCACCTTTCCCCTTTGCACGGCCTCCATATGCAGCTCGTAAAAGACACGCGAAACTGGCCTGATGGATCTATCTCGGCACCGGGAAAACAAGCCCCTGGGTGGAAGTAGCAAAATGAGGTAAAGGAACGTTAGTGGAAATGGCAATCAAGGTGAGGTGGTCTCCTTTTACGAGGAGGTGCACTTTATGAGTTTTTTAAATGGGAAAGTTCACGGAAATTAACATTCTGTCAGTGTTTATGTACCATAATGTCAGTGCAAACCTGTAAAACAATACGTTTTTTTTGGTTGTCTTTCTTCGTACAGAAAAAAATGCTTGTTCCAACCTGGTATTATGCATTTTAAGTGTCGTCAGATGAGCAGCTTTTGTGATAACTTATGTTCAGATTATGTTAAAACCCTTCACTGTAAAGAAAATGCAGGGTTCCACACAACTCCTTGTTGTCCAACACAAAACATGTGTTGTCCCAACACAAATCAATTAAGTTAAGTTTGTTTTTACAAATTTAAGTTGACTGAACATAAAACAATTAAGTTATCCCTAAAAAAATCTCAAGAATTGTGTTGATTCAGCTCATTTTGAATACGTAGTTTGAACAAAATAAAAATGGCAACATTTTTTTGAGTGTTTCTTATTTTGTCCTGCATCACTTCTGTGGAAGTGCACAATGTGACAAAAATACTACAGAATGAATGATTTCTTGTCTAGAGAGAGCAGGAAAGATTGTGAATTAAAGGTAAAGTACATGGAGGGCAACTACGATAGCAGCTTTTATCCTAATCTTTGTGTTTTGGTACATCACACACTGTAAAATATGCTGAGTTCTACACAAATCCTTTATGTTGTCCCAACACAAATTGATTAATTTAACTTAATTGTTTTATGTTTAATATACGTAAATCTGTGAAAATAATTAAGTTGTCCAAAAAAAAACTTATGAATTTTGTTGTTTCAACTCATTTTAAATTAGTAGATTGAACAAGCAATGTATTTTTTCAGTGTATCACGTATTTTAAGATTTAATACTTTAGAAATGTACTGAAAAAAATGATTCAAAGATGATTGCTTGGATTTACTAAAAAAATAAGTTAAGTAGTTGTAAACAATTTATTTGGACTGAATTTAAACAAACAAATAAAGTTGAACATGGCTAAATTGTTACATTGCTCAAATTTGTTTGTTTAAATTCAACACATAAGTTGTTTGCAACAATTTTGCAGACAATTTTCTTCAGTGCACTGTAAGAAGTGGATTATTAGTTGACTTTAAAAAGTTAGCAAACCTGTTTCTTTAAAGTGATTATTTGATTTATTTTGAAAAAAGTTGAGTAAAACTTGAAAATTTTTCATTCATTCATTTTCTTTTCAGCTTTATTAATCTGGGGTCGCCACAGCGGAATGAACCGCCAACTTATCCAGCATATGTTTTACACAGCGGATGTCCTTCCAACTGCAACCTAACACTGGGAAACCTCCATACACACTCATTCACACACATACACTACAGACAACTTTAGCTTACCTAAATCACCTACATCACATGTCTTTGGACTGTGGGGGAAACCGGAGCAAACCCGGGGAGAACATGCAAACTCCACACAGAAATGCCTGTTGACCCAGCCGAGGCCTCAAACCAGTGACCTTTTTGCTGTGAGGCGATCGCGCTACCCAATGCACCACCGTGAACTTTTTAAAGTAACTAAAAGCTTTTTTTGGAGTGAAACAAGTGTAGCTTGTTTTAATGCGTTTTTTCCCAATTCGTCTTACAACAATCAAATGTTTTGTCAACAGGGGAAAAGTAGGTGTGTAGTTGTTCGACAACATGAGCATTTACATCATGAATACAATATAATCAAATGCCATTTTGACTATGTCTGAAAGTGGGCAAAAGTGGTTAAGCTCAAAACATTTTAGATCCCCATTTACAACTGTATTGAACATTGCTCACTGTTAATGGATTGATGAAAACACATCTTAATACTAGGTGTAAACAGGGCCTTAATTAGTATTCATACAGGTTTGGAACAGCATTAGGGTGAATACAATGAAAGTCAATGAGTTCCGAAGCAACACTGGGTCCCTTCCACTTCCACTGTATGGTCCAAATTTTTGTTATTGATCTGGGTGAAAAACTTACAACTTAAGAGATTTTTTTTGTCTACAAAGTAACTACAATACACATTTTAAAGGTTTCACAGTAATGGTTCACAGAAAAATATAAATACTTGGTTGTCATATTGTTTGGTGTTTAACAGTTGAAAAGAACTTGTACAGATCTGAAAGCACTTGAGGGTCAGTCAATGTTGCGTACATTTTAGATCCCCTATTTAAACCTGTATTGAGCATTGCTCACTGTTAATGGACTGACGAAAAGACATCTTAATGCTAGGTGTAAATGGGGCCTTAATTTGTATTCATACAGGTTTGGAATGGGATTAGCATGAATACAATGGAAGTCAATGAGGTCCAAAGCAACACTGGACCCCTTCCACTTCCACTGTATGGTTCAAAATGCAGATTGTTTTGGTAAAAACTTACAACTCAAGAGACATTTTGTCTGAAAAGTAACTACGATAGACATTTTAAAGGTTTCACAGAAAAATATAAATGCTTGGTTGTCATAGTCTTTGGTGTTTAACAGTGGAAAAGAATATGTACAGATCTGAAAGCACTTGAGGGTCAGTCAATGTTGCGTACATTTAAGACCATGTGTAGCATTTTACACATGTATTGAACATTGCTCACTGTTAATGGATTGATGAAAACACATCTTAATGCTAAGTGTAAATGGGGCCTTAATTTGTATTCATACAGGTTTGAAACAGCATTAGGGTGAATACAATGAAAGTCAATGAGGTCCAAAGCAACACTGGACCCCTTCCCATACCTGTCAACGCTCCCATTTTTCCAGAGATTCTCACGTATTTTACAGTTCAATCCCACTATCATCCCATATCCTGTATTTCTCCTATATTTTAAGTCTTTTTCTGGAGGGTGGCAATAAACATTAAAGAGCTGATTCTCCCTATATGCAACCCATACCGCCGAACCACTTGCTCTTAAATGCGAGTCTGTTCTGTGCTTTTGTTTTATTTAGGCATGAAAACACTTTGAAATAAATATAAAAATGGCGGATTCTCTTTCCTTTTCATTACAGGTATCATCGCCCCTCCTATGCAATCCTCAAAACAGTCATATAGCGGTGCGTGACTGTTAGCTGACGAGCTCCATAGTGATAAATAGACGCTGTTTCCCAAATGGATTCTGTAAATGCAATTTGAAGCGGAGTAAAACTCTGGGTTTTGGGTGCGTGTTTGAACAGACATAAACACATAATTAATAATAATAACATCTTAAGATCTTTGTGTGTTTTTTTCCAAACACAACTAATTTTGTTCTAAATGAGCATAAAATGTCAGGAAAGCAATCAAATGCTTTCATTATAACATTAGTTGTGTGCATTATAAAAATGACACCTCTGTTTTTATTGTAATCAAACGAAAAAAACAAATAAATGAAAGATTCATTCGCTGCTCTTTAATCAGAATGTAAGTTATACTGTGAAGAAAAGATGAATGAGATTTGATAACTGAATTCTATTTTTTTATAATAGCTATTTATTTTAATAAGCTGAACGGTTTGGTAATTTATTTGCTGCTAATGTATAATATTTATTTTTGATTTTGTAAATATCAATAATAAAACCTATTACTGACTGTTTAACTGTTTATTTACAATAAAACAGCTCCAGATGAACATATTTAGTAATTTGGGGATTTTAAGGGGGGGTATATCCCTTATTATGGTGGGCATATCCCTTATTTTCACATGCCAAAGTTGACAGGTATGCCCCTTCCACTTCCACTGTATGGTCCAAAATGCAAATTTGTTTCTGGTAAAAACTTACAACTTAAGAGATATTTTGTCTGCAAAGTAACTACAACACACATTTTTAAGGGTTCACAGAAAAATGGAAATGCTTGGTTGTCACATGTATTGAGCATTGCTCGCTGTTAATGGACTGATAAAAACACATCTTAATACTAGGTGTACACAGGGCCTTAATTTGTATTCATACAGGTTTGAAACAGCATTTGGGTGAATACAATAAAAGTCAATGAGGTCCAAAGCAACACTGGATGCCCTCCACTTCCACTGTATGGTCCAAAATGCACTTTGTTATTGATCTGGGTGAAAAACTAAGAGATTTTTTTGTCTAAAATGTAACTACAATACAAATTCTAAAGGGATGGTTCACAGAAAAATGAAAATGCTTGGTTGTCAACATTCTTTAAAACATAGTCTTTGGTGTTTAACAGTAACTTGAAAGCACTTGAGGGTCAGTCAATGTTGCGTACATTTCCTTTTTTGGATGAATTGGTGTGCTTTTGCTGTGCTTTCAAACATTTCAAGTTAACATTTCAGGTTAACTTACAAAACTAAAAAAATAACAGGTCTGAAACGACACGAGAGAGTACCTCAGTAGACATCTTTTTCTTTAATGATCCCTTTAAAAGGTTTGTCTCTCCAAACTTATTTTTTCTGAAACGGTCAAGTCTCTGTATCACTTTCACAGCTCTGTGAGGATGTGCAGGGCCACAGCTGCGCACACACGAACAAACACACACACACAAGCGGCATCACATCATTCCAATATGTGTAAACACACTGGGGGATGGTGGAAAAAGCACTACCCTTAACACAAATGCACACAAGCTGCCCTTCCATCCACACACACACTCACAAACACACAAGCAATCTCTTCTAAATTTGCAGTCCTGCTCTTAAAACACTTTTCCCCATCCACTTATCTAAACATCACCCATGTCCATCTCCAGCCCCTGCTGTTTTCACTCACCCGTCTCGCCAGACGAGCGTCCACTCCAGATCACGGTCCGCATGACCTCTCTCCACTTTTACACATCTCTCCTGAGACGCCAGGAGTACGATTGCGCTCATTACTAATACAGGTGGAAGCCAGGAAACAGAGAGACTAACTAGAGGCAGAGAGGAAATGGCATATAGGCGCACACACTGATAGAGAATAATGAGGGTTCTAGTCGAAGGGGTCGCCGTCAATACGTGCGGCCACCGCACATCAACTCCCAGCAGAGAACGAGGGACAAATAACCCTTGTGCGGGCTTGAATAGGGAACACACTTCACAATAAGCCGGAGGACGGAAGGTGAGGCATCATGCTCGCCAATTGATTGCTTTTCATTGGCCGTGGAGGCATTTCAGGGACACGTCATGTTGGTTAGCTGCACGCCTTAATTGTGCGACTGTGTCCGCAAAAACCACACGATCATAACAAGACACAAGGCCAGAACATTTGCTACGTGATGTCAGGGATGTAATCCAATAATTCATTCATGTGATACGAGTTCCTGCAGGGGCAGATAGCGAGCACTCGGGACGGCTTAGAAAAGAGGCTTTCGGATTCCATACAGGTGCTTTCGATTGCTCTATGAAATGCTGTTGACATCACAATAGCTTCCGATGCACTTCAGCTGGGAATTATTGCCTTCGAGATGATAATCCAATTAAAATGGATGGTTTATTCCTGACATTTCACCAAAAATGCATGCATAAAAAGTCAAACTGTGATTTGAACGCTCAAGGATAGCACTTATTCATGAATGAACGCACTATGAGAGTGTGCAAACGCAGTTGGAAATACATATTTCTACCTGATCCAAAGAATTAGGTTTACTGCGCTATGCTGAATCATTTTATTTCAGGCTGGTTAATTTAGATGTTAGCTCATGGAGAACATTTGTACGTTACCTGATCTCTCTTTAAAGAATCTAATATCAAAGTCAGAATGTTAGGATCTGCTATTCAACATCTCAGATGAAGCACTGGATGATCAGAATACAAATAGCTTCTCTTGTCCTTGCGAATCCCCTGTTAAAGTACTAAACCTTGTTTGGGAATCTCTGTGTGTGAGTGTGTGTGACTCAGGTATTATAGACTAAGGAAGGATGCAAGTCTATTGTGGTACAACAATGAGTAGATCTTCCCTCCAGGAGCCCAATTTGACTCTCAATGGATTTGAAGAACATCTGGGCTGAAGGGGTGACACTGTATGGGCCCCCGGTATGCTATTCCCTGCCAAATGCATTTAATGCACTATCCTGAAAACAAACATGAATGGAGCACAATTATGCCGTTACCGCTCTGCTCTCCTTCCACTGTTCATTAATAGACAATGACGAGTGCGTATGACGGCCCACGTCACAATAATAAAGACCTTTGTTAGACTCTTCCAGTCTCCTCTGCGGTAACAGACACTGAATGAATCACCATATTATAATGGACAATCGATTGTTCTTGGATGTGATGATACAAACTGTGCTCGGGATTTCACAAAGACAAGCTATAAATTCCCATTCACATTTATTCTTCTCAGCCTAAGCTGTATATACACCTTTTGACATTTTGGGGTTTTAAAGATTTAACTAGGTTAATTAGGTTAACTAGACAGGTTAGGGTAATTAGGCACGTTATTGTATAATGACCGTTTGTTCTGTAGACTATCGAAAAAAAATGCTTTTATTTTAGCTGAAATAAAACAAATAAGACTTTCTCCAGAAGAAAAAATATTATCAGACATATTGTGAAAATTTCCTTGCTTTGTTAAACATAATTTAGGAAATATTTAAAAAAAGGAAAAAAGGGGGGCTAATAATTCTGATTGCAACTGTATATAGTTAATTAACCCACATTGTGTCTTTTAATTATTAATAATGATTCAGGGGGTTAATAATTCTTATTGCAACTGTATGTTCCTTTAAAACAACTAGTACACCAAAACTCAGCATTTAAAACTATACTTTATCCTAAAAACATATATTCTGTAATCATTTACTCGCCATAAACCACTCCAGCTGATTGGTCTTTTCCATGCATAGGCTATGAATAGTAAATAAAGACATCAAGCATCAGAAAGTCCTCAAAGGCATCCCAAATGTTGTCCTTTTTAAGTATTTTGAACGACAAACATCCAAAATTGAAGTTAAAATTCTCACACTGATAGTCATCGTTTTGATGAATTCATAAAAACACACATGAGAAGTAGCTCTCTGATTGTTGAATACATTATTTCTATTCTTAGTTTTGAGGGCCATTAAACAACACAACAACAAACAAAGACAATCACCAGATTACAGCAAGTAATTTCTCATTCTTTCACCCGATAAGCACTGATTCAGCAAGTTCGATACGCATAAATTATCGCTGAAAGATGCCAACAGACTCTGACAGGAGTAACACACTGATTCGACTAATCCCAGTGAAGTATTTATGGTAAAAATGGAGCAAAGTTGGACTTTAGTCAGATCTCAGTTCACAAACTTAATGTGACTGACCCATTTCTAGGCATAAACAGCTCAAAGGAGGGGAAGATCACAGAATTCTGTCTCCAAATCTTCAGACTTATGATATAGTCACAATTTTTTAATGTACTTACAGTCTTGTTTATGATTAGACGTCTCCAGTCACTAGTTGTTGTCAACGCATGAAAAACAGTGATCAAGAAGTCCTCTTTTTGTACTTCACAGTGGAAAGAAAGTCGCAAGTGTTTGGAAAGACATGAAGGTAAGCAAATGACAGTGTTTTTTATCATTTTTTTAGGCTAACCTAGGACATCGGTTCTGTGCCCTGAACAATCGCCCAACCTATGAAAACTCTGACAGGAGTAACACACTGATACGACTAATACCAGTAAAGTATTTATAGGAAAAATGGTGCAAAGTTTGCCATTCTTGTGAAAAAATGTTGATTGAGTTCACAAACTCATTTACAAAACAGACCGATCTAATTCTTGAGTTCAACTTAGCATAAACAGCTCAATGGAGGGGAAGATCACCGAATAACAACTTAAACTCTGTCTCCAAATCTTTATACTTATAATATAGTGCACAATTTTTGAATGTACTTATAGTCTTGTTTATGACTAGTCTCCAGTCACTAGTTATTGTCAACGCATGAAAAACAGTGATCAAGAAGTCCTCCTTTTGTACTCCACAGTGGAAAGAAAGTCACAAGTGTTTGGAAAGACATGAAGGTAAAAAAAATTATAGTATTTTTTTTTTTTTTTTTTTTAGGTTAACCTAGGACGCCGGTTCTTTTCCCTGAATGAGCGTCAAAACTATGAAAGTTCTGACAGGAGTAACACACTGATTTGACTAATCCCATTGAAATATTTATAGGAAAACTGGTGCAAAGTTTGCAGAAATTGTGAACATTTTTTGGATTAAGTTCACAAATTTAACATGACTGACTTACTGTATTTACAAAACAGACCGATCTGATTCTCGAGTTCAACTTAGATCAAACAACTCAATGAAGGGGAAGATCATCGAACAACAACTTCAATTCTGTCTCCAAGACTTATGATATAGTGCACAATTTTTTAATGTTCTTATAGTCTTGTTTATGACTAGACGTCTCCAGTCACTAGTTATTGTCAACAGTGATCAAGAAGTCCTCCTTTTGTACTCCACAGTGGAAAGAAAGTTGTAATTGTTTGGAAAGACATGAAGGTAAGCAAATGACAGTGGTTTTTATTATTTTTTTAGGTTAATCTAGAACACAGGTACTTTGCCCTGATCGAGCGCCCAACCTATGAAAACACCAGTGTCCACTCCATGCTCTAATTACTGTAATCGCCAGTATGCAGTGCACACTTATTTCATTACAGATGAGCAGTCACAAGAAAAGAAGGAAGAGAAGAAAAAGCGCTCTGCATGTGTCACAGGACAAAAACAACTGCTGGTGGTCAATCTCCAGAATGATTCAGTCGCATTGAACATCATTTTAACAAATAATATCCACAGAATATGTTCATCACTTAATGGCTCTGCCATTCAGTTGTGTTGTTACTCTGAGAGAAGCGTTTTATTGTTCTGTGAACGTGGCAGGAACTGCACTATGGAAAAAGTGCTGATGTTGTGCTTTAAAATATACGAAACCCTTCCATCACATATAGAATAAACAATCAGCGTTTATTCACTTAATCTGACACATACAGAGTTTAGTGTTTTATTTACGTTGGAGATGTGTCTCCAATAAAAACCGCACTGCGTTTGCGCCGTTATATTCGCCAAAGTGACACAAACTGTGATCTCTGTTTGTTGCAGACCTCTTTAGTTGGGATTTTGAACTTATCTAAACAATATGGCAACAGTTGGAGCTCCGCCGACTGAATGACTGACTGACTTAATGACGGTATCAAATATCCTGTCCACCCCCATCGCTTTTAGAATAAACGGGATTTTGATTTATTTGAAATAAAAAATCTAAACACGCGATGATGTGACGTCAAATTCTAAGAAGGCTGCGATAACAGAACACTGCAATAATACTATTCCAGTTGTATTTGTATTGAAAGCGTCAAACTTACCTCTGGCGACTCTGTGCGTAACGCTCACGGGCTGTCAGCGCGTCCAAAAACGCATGAAAACGCACACAGCGTTTGGTCTCACAAGATCGGCATTTTAAAAACGAGCCCAAACAAATCCAGCATTTTCCAAAGACAGATTCAGCTCCTTGTGTTTTCCCGCATGCTTTTTCTTTTCTTGACGGCTAGGAGAGCGAGTGAGCCAGCGAGCGAGCGGCGCGATGGTCGGTGTCGGTTTACGCAGCGGAACTCTCTCCGTTCACTCCCTTTGTAGTAGTAGTTCTGTAGAGGGAGGAGGGTGTATTAAACCCGTCCAGATCCACTTCTTCAAAGCGGTCCCCCTCCGTCTCAGCAACTTGAACCCCGCGCCCCTGTTAAAGTGAAGCTCTCCGAGAGAAACAAAGGTGCTTACAGCGTATGGGAAGCGCCACACACAAACACACACACTCACTCACACACACTGCGCTGGAGGATCTACTGCCTCCTGATGGGTATCGGGAAAGCGATGAGGCGGACCGGTGCTTCACAAAAGCTGTACAAACAGGTCTCCGCCCCAATATCCCCTGTCCTGTTCGGGAACGGAGCCGGAATATCATCATAATAAGACGGAGTGAAGCATTTGTCATTCCTCTAATGGGCTTCTGTGCTGGAGCCTACTGCATTATTTTAATGACTTTTACAGTGTTAAAGTGTATAAGGTACTTATGGTATCCGTGCCTCCGTTAATCAGCCTGCTAGTGGGCAGTTCATTAAAATTTGAATTATAAGAAGAGTTTTTGACAGGAAAAAAAAGATTTATTAGGTAAATTGTTTTAACATTATACTACAGTAAATTTTTAAGATTAAAACTGCATCCGATTGTACAGGATAATACATTTAATATAGGAATAAAAAAGTATGCTATAGTCAGCAAGTATAATACAGCAAAAATATATGCAGCATAACACTTTGGAATATTTCACATTAATATATTAACATACAAACCATACAATTGAAGTCAGAATTATTAATCCCCCCAGAATTAATAGCCCGCTGTTTATTTTTCCCCCCAATTTCTGTTTAACGGAGAGAAGATTTTTTCAACACATTTTTAAACATAACAGATTTAATAACTCATTTCTAATAACTAAATTATTTTATCTTTGCCATGATGACAGTAAATAATATTTGACTAGATATTTTTCAAGACACTTCTATAACAATGGTTTGTTCTGTACAATTGAAAAAATAAAGCTTAAAGAGGCTAAGACCTTAAAATGTTTTTTTAAAGTTAACAACTGCTTTTATTCTAGTCAAAATAAAACAAATAAGAATTTCAAGAAAAAATATCACCAGACATACTGTGAAATTTTTCTTGCACTGTTAAACATAATTTGGGAAATATTTTTAAAACAAAAAAAATTACAAAGGGGGTTTAACAATTCTATTTCAACTGTATATATATATTTTTTACCAACAACACACTAGCCTCTCCTACAAATGAGCACTAGTTGTATGATCGCCGGACCTATGGTTTCTGTGCAGTATTGCCAAAAGTGCCAGGAGTAAAAATGTTACTAATTACCCCGTTGTAACAAGTTTGTAACAGACAGAGGGTTATTTGTAAATCATGCTTAAAAAAATCAAACTTCACCCAATTAATTTTAACTAAATTTATTTTTATACTAAATTGCATATAATGTTTATTTATTTATCTATTGGAAAAGCACATTTGGATTTATTTGCGTTATTATCCATTATTATTTGCATTATTTGCAATAAAATGTATTTTTTTCTATTAAAAATGATTTTCTATTAAAAACTTATTTTATTAAAAAAGTTCCCAACACCACACTCAAAATTCAACAATTATATTGTTGGTTTAATTGGTGTCTAACAGTGTGTGGCTTACTTGTAACACACTGTTACAACTAACCCTGCTGTGTCGCGTTTTCCTCAAAACTAGCAAGCAGTCACTGTGTTTTTTAAAATGGTTCTATCTTTTAGCCTAGAAGACGGTAATAATGACAATATAAGATTTGACGTACATACTTTCTCAGATTTTTTTTAAAATAAACAAATATTGAGTATAATAAAAATACTTTTATGCTGCAAAAATGGTTTCTCCCGAGTTTCTCATCCAAATTTTGGCGAATTTTTCAATACTTGGCAGGAAGACGTCTGCCGACCCTGTGGTGAAAACCTTGGAAGCATGCCATGGTTAATGCTCCCATCAGTCAACTTAATCAAATGAATTGAGTGTAGTTAACTCAAAATTTACTAAAAGTTAATTCTACTCATTTGAAAAGAGTTTTGAACTCAGTGTTGAAGGTAATGAATTAATTAAATACCTCATTACTTCAGCTTAAATTGAGTAAGTTCACAGTACTCATATGGATTAGTTTTTAACTAATGGTTTGTTGCAATTGGTTTCCTCAAATGGTTTGAGTTGGCTTAACTTATTGAGTTTTACAGTACTCAGCTGGTTTGAGTTCTCTTCACTTATAGGGTTTTACTTATCTCAGATAGCTTCATTTACTCAAATGGATTAAGTTTACAGTACTCATTGAGGATTAGTTTTTGCGCTTAAATGGTTTGTTGCAATTGGTTTGCTCAAATGGTTTGAGTTACCTTAACTTATTGGGTATTATAGCAGTCGCTGTGTGTTTTTCAAAATGGTTCTATCTTTTAGCCTAGAAGATGGTAATCACAACAATATAAGATTTTACAAACAAACTTTCACAGATTTTTTTTAAAATAAACAAATATTGAGTATAATACAAAATGTTTTTATGCTGAAAAAATAGTTTCTCTTGTGTTTCTCATCCAAATTTTGCCAAACGTTTTCAATAATTGGCAGGAAGATGGTTCATGGTTAACTCTGAGCAAATACCTTAAAACTTTGTGTTACATTTTACCCTGCGTTACATTGTGCCCCACAATCCCCTATACATATATATTTACACACACACACACACACACACACACACACACGCACACGCACACGCACACGCACACGCACACACACACACACACATATATATATATACACACAGTTGAAGTCAGAATAATTAGCCCCCCTTTTAATTTTTCTTTTCTTGTTTAAATAATTCCCAAATGATGTTTAACAGAGCAAGGACATTTTCACAGTATCTCTGATAATATTTTTTCTTCTGGAGAAAGTCTTATTTGTTTTATTTCGGCTAGAATAAAAGCAGTTTTAAATTTTTTAGAAAACCATTTTAAGGTCAAAATTATTAGCCCCTTTAAGCTATATATTTTTTCAATAGTCTATAGAACAAACCATCATTATACAATAACTTGCCTAATTACCCTAGCCTGCCTATTTAACCTAATTAAGTCTTTAAATGTCACTTTAAGCTGTATAGAAGTGTGTTGAAAGATATCAAATAAAATATTATTTACTGTCATCATGGCAAAGATAAAATAAATCAGTTATTAGAAATTAGTTATTAAAACTATTATGTTAAGAAATGTGTTAAAAAAAAAAAATCTTCTGTCCGTTAAACAGAAATTGGGAAAAAATAAATAAACAGGGGGCTAATAATTATGACTTCAACTGTGTGTGTATATATATATATATATATATATATATATATATATATACTGTAAAACCTAACAGTCAAAACCACTAAATGAAATAAGTTAGTTTAACTTATAATTTAAAAAAGTTACTTTGACTCAAGGAAAAAGAGTTATGGTAACTCATAAACTGATTATATTAAGCAGAACTCTAATTGAATGAGTTATACATTAATTAATTATATTTTTTGTGTTAGCTTAACTTTCATTTGGACAAAAAATACTAAAATATTCAGCAAGGACACAAAATTGATCAAAAGTGACAGTTAAGACATTTAAATATGAGCAAATATTCAAGTATTTATGTCTCTGTTAAACACTATTCCTTTTAAGTATAGTTACCAAGTAATCTTGAAAGAAATATTTTCCCCAAAAATTAAGCACCTGTTTCCAGCATTAATAAAAAAATAAGAAATACACCAAATCAACATATATTAGAATGATTTATAAAGGCTTATGTGACTCTGAAAACTGCAGTGATTTAGAAAATGTAACTTTGCTTCACAGAAATAAAAAGCATTTAAAATAAAATACTGAAATAGAAAAGAAGTGCATCACTCTCTCTCAGATATATAGACAGAAACCTGATAGATTGGTAAACAGATCTAATATGCATGTCTGGGGTTATGACTGAAACATTAGAGCTGAAACAGCGGGAAGCAAAACAACAACCCCTCAGATAATCCCTTATATTCTCATTTGAGTAGATTCAATGGATTACGGCCCGTCTCTGCATTTTAACACTTGAATTGATCTGTCAGCCTGCGTTCTCAGCTTAAAACAGTCCACGTAATAAACACAATGCTTAGAGATAAGCATCTTGACGGAAGCCAAAGCCAAAGAAAATGTCTGCAAAGGATTAACCTAAATTGCGGACTTTAAACATAACAATATTTCTTACATCCCAAATGGGGTTTAACAGAGCAAAGAATTTTTCACAGTATTCCTATATAAAAAAATTTCTGGAGAAAGTCTAATTTCTTTAATTTAGGCTAGAATAAAGCATTTTTTAATTTAATAAAAACCATTTAATTAAGGTATATATATTTTTTTTTCGATGGTCTACAGAACAAACCACAGTTATACAATATGTGTAAATTTTCTTACCATTAAACAGAAATTGGGGTATTTATATATATTTATTTAATTTCATTTTCTTGTCGGCTTAGTCCCCTTTATTAATCCGGGGTTGCCACAGCGGAATGAACTGCCAATTTATTCAGCAAGTTTTTACGCAGCAGATGCCCTTCCAGCTGCAACCCATTTCTGGAAAACATCCACACACATTCATACACTACGGACAATTTAGCCTGCCCAATTCACCTGTACTGCATGTCTTTGGACTGTGGGGGAAACCGTAGCACCTGGAGGAAACCCACGCGAACACGGGGAGAACATGCAAACTCCACACAGAAATGCCAACTGAGCCGAGGCTCGAACCTATATATATATATATATACACAAGGGGGTTAATAATTCAGGAAGACTAATAATTCTGACTTCAACTGTATCTGCAACAAAAACCAAAACCTAAGCAATTACACTTCATCAAAAAAAAAATACCCGGTGTTGTAGGATAGTCAAGGGACTGCAGCACGTCTAAATGAGGAAAGGGCCTTTCTAGAACATTCGCTCAAGCAGACGGAGCCATTCGTACCTCTCAAACTAAACGTGTCTAACTGCAGTTGTGACACTCAATTATGGACAGTGGCTTTCTCTAGTGTAATCATAATGGAAATCTTCATTATATTTCCGAGTGGCACTGGCTACTTAAATAAAAGCCTGCTGCCCCAGAGGCCCACTCGCATTCACGAATAAAAGCCTTGAGTGCAGGCGCCGGGAATGGAGGAAGCACAGATATCATTTAGAATCTGTTTGGATGAGGATTTACTCTGGGAGGCGAATCCAATGGATAATGGACACCAGTCCACAGCGGGACTCAGGAGACCACATAGACTAATCTACAAAACCCTTCATATTAGAACAAAAACAATCTCCATCCTTGGTGAAATACGCAATTGCCACAGAGCACGGAGCGTCTTTAAAGGTTAATTTAACACGATAAGAAGCCTTTCAATTTGTATTTCTGAATTGTTAGGGGTTTCAACAGATTATCTGCTGCTATGAGTTGTTTTTCTGATCGCAGTTATTGGCAGTTTTCAGATATTATTGGATGCGGATGTGATTGTAATTATTCTTTGACTGCCTTCTTAGTGCAGTGCTACTTCGTTGGAAACCATCACAGAATTATAACTAAAGATTACATGGTATATAGAGGAAATCATCATGTTGCTCAGATCACAAAAAAGGGATTCATGTGCAAACACTGTCAGGTTCTATTTATCTTAAGGTTTTGCCCTTGATGGAAAGATTACTATTGGTGATTCTCAATTCAGATCAACACACAGACAAGGGTGAGTCTTACTAATATGCTGAGAGGAAAAAATAAATACAAACATTGGATTCGCTTTGAGTAGTAGTGTGCTTTTATTTAGTAGTATGTGTGTTACATATGAATGCCTCATTGAGACAAATTGAATTCAATTATATGTCATGTATTAATAAAACGTATTTAAGTTTTCAGTGTAGGGAAAAATCAATGGATTCTGACTTAGTATATACAGGAAACTATATCAAAAGACAAGATAGAATTCTCAAGGACAATCTACTTTTGCTATAAAGCTGTAAATACTACTACAACTACTACTACTACTACTACTACTACTACTACTAATAGTTTTGCAGTGTTGGGTTGTGGCTAGTAGGGCATCCACTGCGTAAAACATATGCTGGATAAGTTGCCGGTTCATTCCGCTGTGGCGACCCCTGGTTAATAAAGAGACTAAGCAGAAAAGAAAATTAATGAATTAATGAATAATAATAATAATATCTGAAAATTCTGTGATGTGTAATAACAATGGAATTACACAAGGAGAAAGTACTGAACTACTGAAACGTATTTCATACTTTATATATAAGGCTTTTTTGATGATGGCAGCTTAAAGACGACTCTCATATGGCGAATGAAGTCACATGCATTGCTCAGGTGTGATTTTTTCCCCCATAGACTATAACAGAGTGTAAAAATCTTGATGGTTCTGTGGGTTTTGTCGATCAAATCTAATCTTTAAATTGTATTTTCTATTGGGTTCAAGTCAGGTTATTGGCTGGGCCATTCAACAGCTTTATTTTCTTTCTCTGAAACAATTCGAGAGTTTCCTTGGCTGTGTTTTGGATCATTGTCTTGTTGAAATGTTTGCTCTGGTTTCATCTTTATTATGTAGATGTCTGCTCTGGTTTCATCTTTATTATGTAGATGTTGGACTGAAGCAGCTAATATTCATTTACAATGGCAAAGGGTTGCTAAAGAACTACTGAGAGATTTCAGATGCTGTCTGGGCTTTCACTGCCTTTCTACAGCTCCCTTTCTTCATGTGTTCAATACTTTTTCACTGCGTCATTTTATTGTATTATGCACAACTTAATTTATAAACTAAATTGATTTGTTATATTTTCATATTTGGATTTCTTTGGTTGTTACCGACATCCAGAGGAAATTTCAAGTCGAAGGCACCTTTAGAAATATGTTTTCTGAGAAAAATGGTGGCGTGTTCAATACTTAATACTTATTTAAAAAAACATTCAAAAAAAAATTATATTCCCATTAAATTAATTAAACATTATCATCAGTCATCTTTGATTACATTTTCTTTTTGAATGTGATTAATTCATGAATGGAATCAGATGATTTTCATAAGTTTTAGTGGGTGTTTAAGGATCTCAGTCATTAAAAACAGAAGTTTTGTTGTAAATTACACAAAATCATCATTTTCTTTGCACACGGTATGAGTCTGATGTGTTCTTTTCACTGACAGAATATCATCGTTCTTTTGTTGGCTGGTTTTAAACCATTCTCCGATAGTAGACACTGCAGAAAATTGCTTTAAAGAGAAAATATATTGATAATTCTCTGCCGGGATGATGTTAATAATATTATTATTTTCTTTTAACATATTTTTTATGGTATACTACGGCCACCATCCTGAACGCATGCACAAATTCACTAATAAGGTGCGGTTTAACCAATCTAAATGAATGTTTAAGAACATACATTGATCTGTGAATCGATGTACAACAATGTACAAGTCTTATCAAGATATCATTAAATAAAAAACATAAAATATGATGAAAAAAAATCTTGTTTACTGCATCATCGCAAAGGATTTATGTGCAAACCTGGTTTTATTTATGTGAAGGTTTTGCCCATGATGGAAGGATTACGAGGGGCTATTTTCAATTCAGGTCGAGATAGAGATGACGGTCAGTCTTATTGATACTCACTGAACCTTGAGGACAGGCTGTCTTTAGAGGGAAAAACAGCTTTCAGCGCAATACTGAAATGCAAAATCACTTTTTGAGTGAGAGCCGACGTTTGTCTCTATTCACAGTTCCTGCTTCAGCAAGGTTGTATTAGTCATGTAGAACAAGCACAGCCTGGAATATGGCACAGAAAGCAGACAAATGTGGAAACTAGGCCGGGACAAAGAGGTAAGGTGTACACTCATTAGGATGGGGTCTGGAGGTCCAATCCCCAGATATATTACTACTGCTCAAATGCTCTACTTTAGGCCACAAACCACAGTGGCTGAATGCATGCACAGTCATGATAGTGGAAATACAGTATAGTTTGACTGTACAACGTCACTAAGAAGGTTGAATTATGTATTCATGCTTAAAAATGTGCACTTGAGAAAATAGTGAACCAGAAAAACTTGTGAACATGTATTGTTTACAGGCGGCATGGTGGCTTAGTGGGTAGCACTGTGGCCTCACAGTAAGAAGGTCACTGGTTTGAGTTCCAGCTGGACAAGTTGGCATTTCTGTGTGGAGTTTGCATGCTCTCCCCGTGTCCACGTGGGTTTCCTCCGGGTGCTCCGGTTTCCCCCACAGTCCAAAGACATGCACTATAGGTGAATTGGGTAAGATAAATTAGCTGTAGTGTATGAGTGTGCGTATGGGTGTTTCCTAGTACTGGGTTGCAGCTGGAAGGGCATCTGCTGTGAAAAAAAAATCCTGGAATAGTTGGTTATTCATTCCGGTTGATTCTCTGAAATAGAGACTAAGCCAAAGAAAAATGAATGAATGAATGAATGCACTGTATACGTCTATACATTATTGAAAACATGTATTGTTGATATTTGGACAACAGTAAACAGTTTGCTCTCTGCTTAAAAGAAATTAAATAAGTGTTCATCGATTTATAGTCAAAATATTTTAGAAGTGTTAAACAAAAACAAACAATTTCTATAAATATATTTAATGTTAACGACAACAGTCAATAAAGAAACATGTATACATGAAATAAAAAATAGATAGACAAAAATTTTTTAATTTTATAATTTAAGCTTAACTTTAAAGGGGTGGCTTGGTTGTGTTTATAAGATGCAAAGTAATGTGTGCCTGTGCTTCATTTGTAGAAAATCACGTTATTTTTTTCATATATCTTACTTTGATTATATACTGCTACTCAGCTAACATGAAAATGACTGTTATATTTCCTAGTTCCTCTGAAAGGCCCGCCCTCAAGAGGCTCTGATTGGTCAGCTAACATAATCTGGTGTAATTCACGGATCCACATCACCAGGACATGCTCGCACTTTGCTGTTGTGTAAATACTGTCAGTCAAAGTAGCAGTTAGCCATATCAGTTTGAGCCTGAATCAGACAGAAAATGAAGAGCACACAGCTGAATCTCATGCCTTCTCTCTAAAATATAATCTGACAAGTGTCTTTTATATATATTCAGAATAAGCATGTGTAAGTAATGTGAAACATTCACATATTTGCGAGTTTGCTATTTGAGATGTGGAACGCAGAGAAAGCGGCTGCATAGAGAGACACTGTAAGCGTCAGATAGAAAGACACTGTACGTGTTGGTGAAGATTGTGGGTGTTTACAGCGGTTTGACTGATAAATACTAGTTTGTAGCTAAATTGTTAACAGTGTCAAACAGCATTTCCCGTTGTTTATATCCTTGTTTACGTCCTTGCTACAACACGCTGTTAATGCTAGAAACTGTGCATGTAATAGATCAATTTTAACAAATAAATATACTTACAGGTTGTGGCTCACAATCCACACCTTCATCTATTATGGTTGGAGCTGCTCTTTCTTTGAGGAGTTTTTAGCTGAATCCAGCACTGAACTGGGAGTTATTCTGGAAGCTATCCTTTGTCAAATGCTAGAGCTATATATTTTTAATAATTCTCTGGAACATAATTAAAATTAAATTGTTAGCACTTCTCTATTTGCGTCGTGTCCTTCGGAAGCCCAAATACAGAAACAGAACGAGCTCTGTGGAAATAGCAGGGTTTGGACAGCATTTTAGCTTTCTATGTTATAACATTACAGCACCTCTGGCCATGCCCCTTCGCTGCACGGAGTGACTTGAGATCTCACAAGTGTGGATGTATTTTTTGTAGTTCCCACAATTTGTTCACTGCGGTTTTGCTAAGCTAACTCTGTAAAAGCCAATGTCTCCCTTTGCATTGAACTTTGAGCATACTGCATTCAGAGATGTTGTTTATGTTCACACAGCTACATTACACATCAACTAGAGTTTAAAATATGATATTGTACTAGACCACCCTTTTATTCAAGTACTGAGTTTACACATCTACTGATTAATATGTGAAAATATTTTAGTAAAGTAAAATGTGGCGCAGTGGGTAGTTCAATCGCCTCACAGCAAGAAGGTCGCTGGTTCAAGCTCCAGCTGGGTCAGTTGGCATTTCTGTGTGGAGTTCTCCCCGTGTTTGCATGGGTTTCCTCCGGGTGCTCTGGTTTCCCCCACAAGTCCAAAAACATGCGGTACAGGTGAACTGGGCTAGCTAAAATTGTCCGTAGTGTATGTGTGTGAATGAGTGTGTATGGATGTTTCCCAGTAATGGGTTGCAGCTGGAAGGGCATCCGCTGCATAAAAACATACGCTGGATAAGTTGACGGTTCATTCTGCTGTGGCGACCCCAGATTAATAAAGGGACTAAGCCGAAAAGAAAATGAATGAATAATATAGTAAAATAATGTAGGGCCCACTTTTTATTTAGACTTCAAAAATTCACTATTCTTGACATCAAAAAAATCAAAAGATATAAAGATATAAATATGTTACACATTTTGGTAGCGCTTTAGTTTAAGTACCAATTCTTATTGGATTATGAAGCTATTAGCTGTTTATGTGTACGTATAAAGTAGATATTCTGCATGATCTTATTCTACATCCTAAATCCTACCCAATACCTAAACCCAATTACGACCTTAATAACTATTAAAAAGAAACAAAATAGGAGTTTATTGAGTTTAAAGTCATAGTTAATGGTTGAGAATAATGAGAATTGTACAACAAAACGTGACTTTTTAGTTAATTAATAATAATAATGGCGGCACGTTGGCTCAGTGGTTAGCACAGTTGCCTCACAGCAAGAAGGTCGCTGGTCCAAGCCCCGGCTGCATCAGTATGTGTGAATGAATGTCTTTATAGATGTTTCCCAGTACTGGGTTGCAGCTGGAAGGGCATCCGCTGTGTAATTCTGCATAAGTTGGCAGTTCATTCCGGTTCATTCTGCTGGCAACCCCTGATAAATAAGGCCCCATTTACACTGCCAGTTAAACGTGATACGATTCAGATTTTTTGCTCATATGTGACAGATCGGATCTGTTCTATGACTGAGTAAACACGAAAAAAAACAAAAAAAACACATGCATTCGGATATTCAGAGACCGGTTGCAAGCCTCCTTCATATGTGGAAATAAATCAGATATAAATCGGATATGTGACAATGTGAAATCATGTAAACAGGTGGATCAGATTTATTGAGGCATTCTGTTTTGTACGTCATTAAACTTGCAACAATATGGTACTTCTCCATGGTTTAATGACACAGAAGAGAGAGTGTTTGTGGAGACGCTGATGCAGTAAATAACAACAACAACAACAGAGGAAACATGGATGGAGGAAAGTGGTCAGTCGCCACAATTTGCTCCCACCAGATATATTTGCTAACACCATATATAAACCATAGACACAAGCTGCGATGATGGCCCTTTCCCTCCTCATCCACCCCAAAATCATTTTAAATTTGGGCGAACTTTTTCTTCCATGTTGGCTAGTGTAGTGCAGATGCTAGAACCCGCCTTTATGCATGCGCGACATCGTAAACTATATAGCATGTGTGAACACATGAATCAGATATGGGTCACAATTAAAAGAATGTGTAAACGGACAGGCAAAAAAATCTGATATAGGCAACAAATTGCAATTGGGCATCAAGACTTTACAGTGTAAACGAGGCCTAAATGCACTAAGCTAAAGGAAAATCAATGAATAATAATAATTTAAAAAAATAAATAAATAAAAAAAAAAATTATAATAATAATAATAAAAATAAAATATTTTAGTCAGCTGTGCCAAAATGTGATATATTTAACACATACAGGCTTTTTAATTGCTTTACGCATGCACGACATCGTAAATTGTATAGCAAGTGTACATGCATGAATTGGATACGGGTCACAATTAAGAACGTGAAAACCGACAGGCAAAAAATCTGATATAGGCAACAAATCGAAATTTGGCCAACAGTGTAAAGGGGGCCTAAATGGACTAAGCTAAAGGAAAATGAATGAATAATAATAATAATAATAATAATAATAATATTTAATTTTAGTCAGCTGGGCTAATGCGATATATTAAACACATACAGGCTTTTAATTGCAAAAATACATGAAGATTTGTAGCAGTCTGAATTAAGGATGAATGGACTAACTAACTAATTAACTAACTAACTAACTAACTAACTAACTAACTAACTAACTAACAAACTAACTAACTAACTATCCAATTGATAACAAGAACCTCCCACTGCTATTATCACATAAGAAATCCAAGAAAAAAAAGAATTGTCATCTAACAAAGTCCTCTATCAAAAATCCCATATGGCTGCATTCATCATAAATGCATCATTCATCAAAATCATCCCCATAATTTATCACGAATGCACACACTATGGGTGTATTTTTACCACTAGTCCTAACTCCGTCTGAACTGTAAAATAAATCTATATCGACTAGAGCATTTCCACAGTAGCCTGACTCCCGGGAGTGATGTGGATCGGCTAGCCGTGTCTGTCGTCTGACTCTATTTACCTGCAGTCGAAAGAGAAACGCTGCCAGGTTCAGCTACAGTTCAGGGAGAAAGCCAACATGCTCAGTTCTGGATGACAGGCCTGGAATTGACTTGCACTAGCACGCAGCAGGAAGATGATAGCGGAGCTGTTGCAAGCATTGCTATGAGCTAATCTCCAGCAATTAAATGAAAACAAGGAGAAAATAACACGAGGCAGCTTGAATATATGGTTGGGGGGGAATAATGCTCAGTGCTGCAAAATTAGATGGGAATTGGGAAAAACAAAAAGATCAAATGCAGCGTACCACTGCAGGATATGAGGAAGCTAAATCCTATCGTGGCTTTAATACGGCCTCTTGAAGGATTGCTGGTGTCGCGCTGATGCAGAGACACTTTCAAAGAGAGCGAATGCTGATGAGAACTTGTTTTAGTCATCGGGTTTAGGTAAACAGTGGGATCTGGCACAGCATGTAGGGGCCTAATTAAGCCTCGCTTATTCACACATCTCATTGGCTGATGCTGAAATAACCAAGCCACTCATTACATATGCATCACAAAGAGAATTTCTTGATCACTAAAGCATCGGGAGGTTGCGCAGGATACGGACGCTTTGGACAGCTGTGGTAATTCCTCCTGCCTGGCACTAAACTTGCTGCCAAAGCGGTGATGAATTCATTGAATGCTTGAATAACTTTAGATATGAAAGGAACCGCCTGAGATGTTCTGGCAACTTTTCATCCTGCACCAAAAACCAGCTCAGATCTATCAGTTCGCATGGAGCTCTGCCCAACTTTTGAAGATTCATGCACAAAGTGCACTGGCACCATGTCATCCATAATCTCAGAACGGAGAGCGCTGTGAGCTCTTTCCAAGAAAGTAAAAGAAAAATCTGGCACTGGATCCTTCTACATCCCATGTAAAGACACAGCCATCCAGAAGGGTAATTTAAAATCAAAAGTGATAGCATCTTTGCTAAAGGCGTCATGGTCGCATTTGCAGAGCTCAAATAACCCCAAACACTTTCAACAGAAGGCCGAGGACGGATTCTCTGTCACAACAACAGCTTGCTTTTGTTTGAGTTAACACCTTATAAACACCTCAAAAGAAGCAGATGCCCTTTTCGCCGAAAGTATCCTGAGATAGCATGTCAAAACATCCGATATGCGGTTTTCTTTTCTTCCCCTCCTCCCCTCGTTATCTTTCCCGTTGAGTTGGTATTTGTGTACCGCAGTGTTAGGGGTGAAGAAAAAAATAACTTGATGGATTGCAAAGCACCTACAGTTGCGAGATGCCAGCCAGCAGCATCTAATCATGTCAGAGCTGAGCTAGCCTTTAATGAGGTCCTTGGATCAAGTAAGGACAAACTACTCAATCCTAGCTTTTAGAGGTGAAATGGCTCATCTTTGGCGTGAACATGAGCAGCGAAGAGCAAAAACAGTAACTGTTTCCAAACAGGTTTCCTGAACACTTCTCATGCTCTTGCAATGGTTGGTTGACGCATTTGGGAGGATAGAAAGTAATGTCTTTACTGTATATAAAAGTTATACTGTATATATAAGTTTGCTGCCTCAAATATTTTTGAATAAAATGTAAAATAAATGTAACTTTTAAGCCATTTTAACTTATATTACACAAATTATATTAGAGGGGCTTAGTTATCAATTCTGAAGCAGGGGGTGGAATGTGTGAAAGTGTTATACCTGTTTTTTTTTCTTTTTTATACCCAGACTTATCAAATAACATGCTTTTTCATTTATTCGTTCATTAAATTTCCCTCAGCTTAGTCCCTTAATATGATTTTTCATTAATAGTTTTTTCACCTTTAATGGGAAAGGAAATAGGAGCATAGAAAGAGGAGAAAGATCAGCAAAAGACTTTGAGCTTGGAACCAAAATTGGGTCACTGTGAACACTGTAATGTCTTGTGTTAACGCACCAACCACTAGGCTATTGATGCAGACATAAGGAAGAAATAAATGAATATTTTATAGCTACTGTATTTTGCACATCGCATTTTACACTCTAAGAAAAAAAATGTGTAGACAATTTTTATGTTTATGCGTACAACAGCACACAGCGAAAAACTCGGGCCTTAAATATATATATTTTAACTAGTAAATGTTTGTAGTACTATTTAAATGTGTAAGATGCTATTTTAAGGGTTGCTACCTAATGGGTAAGCTGTTGTTTTTTAAAATTTTATTTCTTTTTCAAATTGTTCATTTTTTATTTAATTTTTGTCCAGAAAACATATATCAGTCCATTTTGATGCACGTTTATCATAACATTTATGCAGTGTTTTATCAGTTTCAGTCATTTTTCTGTGAATAACTAAATATACATTATAAAACATCTAAAAAGAATTAACAATAAAACGATTTTTTTTAAATAACAAAACTAGCAGCGTTCATGAAAACTAATATAAAGAATAATACAACAGTAATAAAACATACTAGTTTTCCTCTGAATTATTAAATGCACTAATCTGTTTGCTCTTTGATTTTGTTCCAAATTTTCTATAGTAGTTTGCTAGCTAGCTCCTGATGTCATTTAATTTAGCTTAGCGTTATTTGAATGTACAAATCTTGTCTCTTTGAATTTGAAATAATTCAGCATTTATATATGCTGCTCTAAGTAAACATATTGTAAACACAACTTTCTAATGTTCAATAGTATATGGATGCAGATTGCATCACTCAGCGATGCAATGTCAGACAATGCACTCAATGGAGTGAGTAACGTCACTGTGAACGGGTAGGGTTAGGGGTGGGGTTAGGTGAGTGCATTAAAATGCATTGGATGCAGCTCAGATTGCACTGCATCCAGACTAATGTTACGTTTTATAAAATATGGGGTGTGACTGGATATATCCCCCCTCCCTCCACATATTCTAAACCCCATTTACATTAGAAAGCATTACAATTTTTCAACCTCACTTCTTTTAATAAATCTATTCTATACTGTGTACAAAAATAGTCATATTTAGGACTTTAAGTGAAAAAAAGCCCTATTGAAATGAATTAAATTGACAATTTTTATCCTAGTGCCGTTTCAGCAAAAAGTCATGCATTCTTTGTTAGAAAGATTTAGAATCTCTATATAAAATAGCTAAATCTCAGCACTGCAGTGCAAATAAACTATATAATTGTAAATATATTTAGTGTGGATCAGAGTTTCACATTGTGTCAGTTTTTGTTGTCACAAAATTAATGTGGTTTCTGATAGTCTGTAATGATTTTCTCCCATAATATAAAACCACTGCTTACCCTTTAATGGAAAGAAAATAATATTGTTAATACTTTTTTTTTACAAACAGTAAAACACAAATACAATGGTTAAATACACTCACTGGCCACTTTTTTTAGTTAGGTACACCTTACTAGTACCAGGCTGGACCCCTTTTGCCTTCAGAACTGCCTTAATCCTTCATGGCATAGATTCAACAAGGTACTGGAAATATTCCTCAGAGATTTTGGTCCATATTGACAGGATAGCATAACGCAGTTGCTGCAGATTTGTCAGCTGAACATCCATGATGTGAATCTCCCGTTCCACCACATTCCAAATGTGCTCAAATAAATTGAGCTCTGGTGACTGTGGAGGCCATTTGAGTACAGTGAACTCATTGTCATGTTCAAGAAACCATTCTGAGATGATTCGCGCTTTATGACATGGTGCGTTATCCTGCTGGGAGTAGCCATTAGAAGATGGGTACACCGTGGTCATAAAGGGATGGACATGGTCAGCAACAATACTCAGGTAGGCTGTGGAGTTGACACGATGCTCAATTGGTACTAATGGGCTCAAAGTGTGCTAAGAAAACATCCCCCACACCATTACACCACCACCACCAGCCTGAACCATTGATACAAGGAAGGATGGCTCCATGCTTTCAAGTTGTTGATGCCAAATTCTCACCCTACCATCTGAATTAAACTGCAGCAGATAGTCTTGACCATGTCTACATGCCTAAATGCATTGAGTTGCTGCCATCTGATTGGCTGATTAGAAATGATGAGCAATTGGACAGGTGTACCTAATAATGTGGCCGGTGAGTGTACATCAACCAAGCATATTCACATAAAAAAAAAATGTAATTAAAATTGTAAAAGCAGCATGGCAAATAAAGCCAAAAATCTGTAAATAACCCCTGAAATATGCTTGATAATTCTTTTTTGCCAAATCACCCAGCCTCGCGCTATAAATCACGTCAGGATGCTAAAACAAATATATTAATATTTTGATAGGGCCGCGGTGTTTGTTTACACTTTATTGCTTATAATTGTCACTGCGTATTAAGCCGGGAAGGACAAAGCATTTTAACATCCAAAGCACACATCACTTTTAAGTGGATCCGACAGCAATAATACCCGAGAAACCATGTAGACTACTAAAAACAGGCACATATATTTAGCACTAGCTGTCTTAGACCAATTGTTTTAGCGTTTGAAACTAATACAACCATTACCGAGGAGGTAAACGCTACTCTTAAAATAACAGATAAAGGACAACATGGGTTAGATCTGCTTTACCAGGAGGTGTTGTATATCCTGTAATGTTATCAAGAGGCACCATGTGTAACGTGACTAATTTTCTGGGCCTGTCTGAGTCATATTCTCATGCAGTGCTGTGATAAATGACTGCAAAAGTGTCCCGTCTCGAGGTCCCGTCCTGAATCCTTCTCTCCTCTTCAATCATCTCTTATTTCATCCTGAGCTGTCCTATCTAAATTAAACAAAAACCCACAAAAATAACACTACCGCTCAAATGGGCTATAAGAGGTCTCCTACATGTACTCATTATTTAATTATTTATTTTTACTTATTTATTTATTTACTTATTTGTTCACTTATTTATTAATTAATTTACTTATTTATTTAATTGCTTATTTATGTATTTATTTATTTGCTTATTTATTTATTTATTTACTTATTTACTTGTTTGTTTGTTTACTTATCAATTCGTCCATTCATTTATTTATTGTATAAATCACAATGCAAAAAAGCCGTCACAAGACAATATAATACCAAAAACAAACAAATAAAATAACAAACAAACAAACATGAAAAGGGTATATAAGTAAAATATCTTACATTAAAGGAAGAGATTAAACAATTTACAAATTTACAAAATTCTGTTGACAAAATAAAATCATTAAACAAATACATTATCTTATTATTTAAAGGCTAATTAATAATAACTAATAACTAAACTAAATAATTTCTGAATGTATAAGCAAAACAGTAAAGCAAGTCTCTTAAACACTACCTGACAAAAGTCTTAATCAAATTTTTAAGGACAACAAATATTAACTTGACTTCTAGTTGATCATTTAGTATCAGAAGTGGCTTATATGAAAGATCTCTAGATTACGCTTATTATGCCAAAATAAAATATGATCATGTCTTGACTTTTAATTATTTAATTAGGACAGTAAGATCTGACTTTGCTTAAACAAAAGTTTGGTCACGTAACAAAAATAATGTACAGTATAGAATACAAAGTCATGGTGCAGTGGAAAAAAAATAATTAATATTATATATGACTCCCATGAGCTTGCAGGACTGCATCCATACATCTCTGCAGTGACTCAAATAACTTATTAATAAAGTCATCTGGAATGGCAAAGAAAGTGTTCTTGCAGAACTTCATCAAGGAGTTGATCAAGATTATTTGTATTCATCTTCAATGCCTCCTCCTTCATCTTACCCCAAACATGCTCAATAATGTTCATATCTGGTGACTCGGCTGGCCATTCCCGGAGCACCTTGACCTTTCTAATAGGTCTTCTGCAGTATTTGTGATGATCGGGATGCACTTCAACAGATGATTCGTCAGAAAAATCTACCTTCTCTCTGCTACTTTTCCAATTGATCAACTAAGTCAAGTTATTATTTGTTGCTCTTACAACTGAGATCAACGACAGGCTTTTGTCAGGTAGTGTACATTTGCATCAAAATAAACCCATTTGGAGTTTCCCCATGTATAAATTTATCAAAGTGTCCTTACTATTGCTTTTTGAAAATGATGTTTAATGTAGATGGGTAACAAAACTCTAAGTGAAAATCTGTAAGTATCTGTAAATCCTGAAGTGCATTTTTTATTAAGTTACTGACTCTCAAAAAGAAAGCATCAACTCAGAGTCATTAATATGAATTGCCATTCAAACAGATCTTTAGACATTTAAATGTGACTGAATAAAACACTGAACACCCAGTTTTTTTTACATGTTTAGACCCCCAAGAAATTTGAAATATGTATTTAGTTCTGTAGGTTTTGTTCAATATGCATGGCTTCTAGCTCTTTGGTTATCTGACAAAAAGCAGCTTTCACACCGGGCATGGAAAGCACTTCGCTATGAAACCAATTCAATTTCATTTAAATGACTTAAGCCGTGCCGACCTGAACCAAGCTAGGCTCATTGTGGATATGTACCCAGGTCTACATTTCTGGGGACCACAGCTTGCAGTTTTTGCAAATCAACCAGGGGCCGCTTTGTATACTTTTTGATGATCTCAAATTTCCATCTCTGCCTTCCAGGTCCATAGGTCTACGCTGTGAGCTACTGGGCAAATACAGAAAAAGCCATCCATACATAGATAATTGGTCAGCGGTATCGCAAAAAGCAACAGAAGCTATTGTAGGCATCATACTGCCCCATAGCATTCCTTTCTCGCACAAAATTCAGCCAGACGTAGCCCCAGGTACATATTTGTGGATAGACATATTGTGTAGACTGGAGTACGTATCTACAATGAGCCTGTGTTGACCAGAACACACCAACAACAAGCTTGTGTACGCGTCATGGTCAAAGTTCGAAAATGTCAATTGACACTGAATGTATTATTATTATTATTACTTGGAGTTTTGATGAAAAATACAGCAATACTGTACACTGGTTTACAAACTGAAATCAATATGTTTATGCAATGGGCTCACATATACTTTGTACCATGGCTGCTTGTTGCTTCAACACAAGGGTGTAAATTTGCTCTTGACATCAGTTGGGACATACATCCCTAGAGCGCATGCACAGCACAAACTCTGTTTCACGCTATTAAAATATGAATAAAGTACTTAATACTATAAAATAAACACTTAATAATAAAAATAAAAATCATGTACCATGTTGCAAAAGTCAATTTATTTTTATAATCATTAAACTGAATTTTGATTAATTGCTTAATAGTATAACTGTGAACTCATAGCGAATTTGACTGTGCACGTGTAGGTTAAGTGTAGATGTCGATTAAATTATTGGTAGAGACATTTCAGTAATTAGTGGACATTGGTGGGGACACGTCTTCTCTGTCCATGCCAATTCTATGCCCTTGCTTCAACACTTTCTTGATAAGCCATGATGAACTTTCCATTTCCGACACGAGCTGCCTGCAGTCGACTAATCGCAACAGACTGGGTCACTGGACCAATCAGAACAGATTAGTGTTAAGAAAAGTGTTTGGAAAAAATAATTACTTAACAAATAATATGGGAGTTGTTGGCATAATTAAGAAAAAACTAAATGAATATTATAAGACAATGAAAGTGTTTTTTGGCTGTTGTGGACGCCCAAAAGTAAAATATGACCTTTAATAATGTATAGGGGCATGTTAAAACTTAAAAACATTTTGTCATGAAATACTACATCACAGATCAGTCCACAAAAATTACGCTAAGAATTGTTTAAGAAAGTCTTTAGGGAAATATATTGACTTAGCAGTGGTTTAGTGTAACCAACAGTGGTGGAAAGAGTACTGAAAAATCATAAATAAAAGTACCATTACTTGCCTAATAATGTAATGCAAGTAGAGTAAAATAATCTGTTGTAAATATTAGTCAAAGTATGAGTAAAAAGTAAACCAAAAGTACTCAAGAGTAGTGAGTATTAAGCTGTGAAAAGCTGAAGCGTTTACATGTAATTTGATGTGTGTAAACGTAACATTCTGTAGTGCATTTAGTTATTGCCCAGCAGGCACACAACATAAGATAATAATATTAGGTTAGGTTTAGGGTTTGATGTCAGGTGACCAAAATTCAATGTCTAACCAGCGACTAAGGACAACATTATTTTGATGTTCAATAACAACATCAAATGACGTTGATATTTGGTTGATTTTAGGTTGTGTTAGAAAGTGACAAAAATCCAACATCTTAAACCAACGTCAGATTGACATTTAATCAAAAGGTATGGCAACCAAAATCCAACATCCGATAGATGTCATATTTGTAACGTCCACACAATGTCAAGCTGTAACATCCTTAGACGTTGATATTTGGTTGATTTTAGGTTGGACGTTGGACATTGGCCTGATGTTGGGTTCTGACGTCAAGCCAATTTTCATTTACAAACAAAATGTAATGTCCCCATGACATTGTCAATCTGGCGTCATGTTGACGTCTTGTGCCTGCTGGGTGTTTAAGGCCATTTCGTTCATCATACAGTAAACATCTGTAATTTTTTCATCAGTGACGTGCATCTAAACAATCTCTGGGTCATTGCGTGTAAAGATTTTGGACATGTTTTTGGACACCTTAAGACTCTTGAGGTAGTTCATTATAAGGCAATTTACCTTCTATGTGTGATTTGATTATACAGGAATTACAGGACTGATTTTTCCAATCTCCATAGACAAGAAAAAAATTAAGTAGTGACTGCAGGTTGAAGGAAAGTAGTGGAGTAAAAGTACCGATACTGCACTAAAAATGTACTCAAAGCAAAATAAAAGTACACATTTTTAAAACTACTTAGCAAATTTCTGACAAAAAAACACTCAAATACAGTAATTTGAGTATTAATAATTTGTTACTTTACATCACTGGTAACCGATCTAACAGACTGAAACTCTCTCCTGTCATCCTGACACACAGCACCTGTGAATAGGTCATCTGCCACACAAGACACCGGGGGTGAAACCTCTGAAGAGACATAAGAAGATTATTTATTTATTTATTTTGTCCCTTCCTGCCCTTCCTCATTAACCCCGCGAGGCATCTTGATGAATGGCTGTGCAGAGTTTCGCAGGTGTCCAATTTGCTCTCAGTTTTTTCAGCAGCGTTTTGAAGTGTCATTTCGGATTAGTTCATCACTCATTTACGCACCAAAACACCAGGCTCACACTCCATCAGTGCTCGCAATTAATAAAACACAAGAGAAACATTTCATCTACGGCACATTTAGAATATACAATTAACGGTTAGAGCGTCAGCAGTGAACCATAGGCGAAGTTACGAGCAGCGAAATGAAATTGTGAAGTTCCAAAGTTGTGTACGGATACATCTTCCTGCTCATCTGCGCGTTTTTACCGCTACATTGGCTGTCTGACAGGAACCCAGGTCTTCTAAAATGACGAGCTGTCACTTGGCATTACATAACCGCTTGAAGTGTAGTGATTTTTTCAAGCGAGCATGCAGGAAGGGGGTCTGATGTATTTGAGATGTGGGTGGTATTTTTCAATATTGGCAGAAAGTACCGAAACTCATTAACATCTGAGAAAGGCATTAAAAGATGTCGGAAGGAGATGAGTTACACACTTCGCTGTGGCTTTAGCAGGAAATTACATGCTGGCGGTACATGATTTCTCGTGAGTGGCACATCCATTGGACTTTTTTTTTAAAAGACACGTTTCACTTTAAAGCCATAGATTTCTTTTTTAGATAAACTTACTAACACGCAGCTGGTGGCTGCACCGGGACGATTCAGGAAAGAAAGCCTAGAATTAAGAGGCTCAAAGGGAAAGAACGTGTTTAGAATTCATTTGCACAATTACAAATTGATGAGAGCTTGTTAATTCCATCTGATAATGTTTAATTAGATTTGAATATGCAGAGACGCTGTTAAATATTGTACAAGGGTGCAGTCAGTCATTCGCAGATAAAAACATAAATCCGCACCGTGTGCCTTTTCTCATTCTTTCGGATGGAGTCACCTGGGATGGATTATTCGCTCATCACGGAAGATGATGAGATGTATTACAGATTCGCAACTGAGAATTTGTGTTTTTGACAACAAGCAAGGCCAAAGCTCTCCTGAAGTCACATTATCGCTGTGTAGTATGCAAATGTCTTGTGGGACCTAACTAGGAAAGTTGCGCGCACATTTGGACTGTGTTGCAGACTTACTGGGTTGAATCCCCTTTGGCGGCTCCATTGTGCCGCGCAGTGAAAACTGCTGAGGGAGGCACGTTGGGTGGACTCAAGGGACTGTACCGGCTCTCTGTTCCTCCCTAGCCAGCCTGTCTCAGGCTGTCTGCTCACTTTAATGAGCACACATGTACACGCACACACACACACACACGAACAGTTGCTTCACATCACAGAGCACTCTGATGATAACACAATCCATTAGAATTCAGCTAAGCCCGTAAGTTCTATTAGAACTTCAATGGAAATTCAAAGAGAAAGCATTCTTATTCCAGAACTATCTGAGAGAGAGGGGACAAGTCATGTCAGGCCAGATGAAATCTCACCTGTGAACTTGGGTGGTAATGTTAAAGGAAATTAAAATGTAAATCCAGTCGTCATTTGCTCACCCTTGTGATGTTCTGTCTTCAGTTGAACATAAAAAGAATGATTTCCGAACAATGGTTAAATTAATCCTTTACATATAAACGAAAACGAATGAGGACTGTGGCCAACAAGATGTCTGAAATGACCCATAATGCACTGTAATTGTGCTCTGCATTTTAAGTAATCTGGCGGCGCGGCGGCGTAGTGGGTAGCGCTGTAGCCTCACAGCAAGAAGGTCGCTGGTTCGAGCCTCGGCTGGGTTAGTTGGGATTTCTGTGTAGAGTTTACATGTTCTCCCTGTGTTCTCACCAGGTGTTCCGGTTTCCCCCTACAAGTCCAAACACATGCACTATAGGTGAATTGGATAAGCTAAAATGTCCGTAGTGTATGAGTGTGAATGAGAGTGTATGGTGTTTCCCAGTGATGGGTTGCAGCTGGAAGGGCATCTGCTGTATAAAACATTTGCTGGATAAGTTGGCATTCATTCAGCTGTGGCAACCCCTGAATAAGTCGAAAAGAAAATGAATGAATGAATTTTAAGTAATCTGAAATTATGAAATAGTTTTGCATGATGAACAAGTCTTATTAGTTATTTGTACACTATAAAAGTCAATTAGCTACTTTACTTAAAAAAGTGAGTAAACCCATTGTAACTTGGAAATGTAGCGTTTAGTGCTAGTTGTACCAGGAAGACCTAATGCCACATCACTTGTCACAAATCAGTTCTAACCAAGAGTCACAAGACACAAGGAATACCTTAATGTTATGGCATGGATCAAAATCAGTTCCAACCAATAGCCACGAGACACAGGGTATATATAAGCTGTCCATTCATTTGGTTGCAGATACTGACTGATACTGAGGTGTGGGATGTTAACCCACACCATCCTCCCCACCACCACTAGATTGGCTCTGTCCAGGGGGGTAGTCTCCACTCCTGCCTTCATCCTCAGCAGTCATAGCTGGATCTAAAAGCTTCCGATTCAAGCATGGACGGGGACGGGAATGATATTTTTGTCAAATAATTCTCATTAAATAAACTAAATTCAATATAATCAAATATTCCTTAAAGTATTAAGACTTAAGATAACGTTGATCACACTTTCAGTTTGGTTCTCTTCTTATATTTGGGAAATAATTATTCAACACGTCACCATTTTTCTCAGAAAACATATTTCTAAAGGTGCTGTTGACTTGAACTTTTCAACAGATGTTGATAACAACCAAAGAAATGCATATATGAGAAGAAAACAAATGTAATTAGTACACAAATGAAGTTATGTGTAATAAAACAAAATGACGCAGGAAAAAGGTATTGAACACATGAAGAAAGGGAAGTGTATAAAGGCAGTGAAAGCCCAGACAGCAGCTGAAATCTCTCAGTAGATCTTCAGCAACCCTCTCTTCTTCCTCATTGTAAATGAATATTACCTGCTTCAGTCCAACATCTACATTAACAGGATGATGAAGATGAAACCAGGGTGGATATTTTAGCAAGACAGTGATCCAAAACACAGTCAAGGAAACTCTCGAATGCTTTCAGAAAAAGAAAATCAGGCTGTAGAATGACCCAGCCAATCACCTGACCTAAATCCAATAGAAAATACAAAATAAAGATCAGTTTGGATAGAAGTGACCCACAGAATTGTCAAGATTTTCACACCTTGTAAAAGCCTGTCAAAAAAAATAAATCACACCTGAGCAAAGCATGTGACTTCAGTCTCTATATGAGAGGCGTCTTTAAGCTGCTGAAGCACTACTGAGGGATTTCAGCTGCTGTCTGGGCTTTCACTGCCTTTCTACACCTCCCTTCATGTGCTCAATACTTTTTTCCTGTGTCATTCATTCATTTTATTACACATAAATTAATTTGTAAACTAATCAGATTTGTTTTCTTTGTATGTTTGGATGTCTTTAGTTGTTACTAGGTTGTTATTAGGTGAAAATTTCAAATCAACAGCACTTTTAGAAATATGTTTTCTGATAAAAATGGTGATGTGTTAAACCAACCAATATCCCAAACAAGCAACAGCTACAAAAGAGCAACACATTTTGCAACAGAAGAAAATATCTTTGCCCATTGCCTCATGAAATAGAAAAGTATCCAAGATGCACACTTGAAAATCTCAACGGTAGAAGGTAATCTTTCAGCAAGCTCACAAAATTGCTCTTAATGATTCATGCTCATTAATGAAATAAAATAATCTGGTTTAAAAGTTCAACTCTTTGATTCAATGATCATAGTCACATGGTCACAGTCATTAAAAGAAAGTTAAACCAAAATCAAAAACAGATGTTAATTTATTTAACTTCAGGACATCCAAGGTGTATGCGACTTTTTTTCTTTAAAGTTTTAAGACTTTAAAATGAACCAGTTGATAACACTTTCAGAAAAATGAATTGTTTTTCACTTTCAGAAAACATTTAGGGTGCTTTCACACTAGCACTAGTGTGAACAATGTCTTCTAAACTCGGGTGCGCACTCGTGAACCGTATCCGAGTCTGCTCGTAAGAAGTCGTATGGGGTATGGTTTGCACAATATCTGGTCTGGTTTGCTTCTGATATGAATACAATTGTACTAAATAACAGAAGTAAACCACCAACTGTACAACAAACTTTAGTTTTCATAACGTTCACTCGTGCCTGTGTATCATGTACTGAACCAGGGCAAACACGGTGATAATGTCTAACAATCGACCCAAGTGTGAAAGCACCCTTAGTCTTGGTTGGCTTAGTGTCACACTGTCACTTAACAGAAATAATGTACAGTATAGAATATAAAGTCATGGTGCAGAGGACAAAGAATTTATATTGTGTATTTTGAATCCTATGAGCTTGGACGACTGCATCCATACATCTCTGAAATAACTTATTAATGAAGTCATCTGGAATGGCAAAGAAAGCGTTATTGCAGGACTCCCAGAGTTGATCAAGATCCTTTGGATTCATCTTCAATGCCTCCTCCTTTATCTTACCCCACGCATGCTCCATAATGTTTATGTCTGGTGACTGGGCTGGCCAATCCTGGAGCTCCTTGACCTTTTTAGCTTTCAGAAACTTTGATGTGGAGGCTGAAGTATGAGAAGGAGATCTATCCTGCTGAAGAATTTGCCCTCTCCTCTAGTTTGTAATGTAATGGGCAGCACAAATGTCTTGATGCCTCAGGCTGTTGATGTTGCCATCCACTCTGCAGATCTCTCACACGCCCCAATACTAAACGTAACCCCGAACCATGACTTTTCCTTCACCAAACTTGACTGATTTCTGTTAGAATCTTGGGTCCATGCAGGTTCCAATAGGTCTTCTGCAGTATTTGTGATGATTGAGATGCAGTTCAACAGACGATTCATCAGAAAAATCTACCTTCTGACACTTTTCCAAATGATCAACTAGAAATCAAGTTATTATTTGTTGCTCTAACTACTGGGGTTTATGACAAGACTTTTGTCAGGTAGTGTATGCTAAACCTAATGGTATTCTATCAGCTCAGTGACAGTGAACAGGAACAGTTTTTAGGAGTCAAAAGAGCACTAGGAATTCCTCCTTCATACAGGAGACACATTTCAGATGCCCATGACTGTTACCATAAAAACAGGTTGAGCATTTTGTCCTTACTATAGTCACATCTTCTGACATTATGTCCTGTTTTTGTTTGTTTCAATGTCTCTGGTTTGTCTCACAATCTTTTTTTCAGTCAAACTGCACCAGAGTTAATTTGGAAGTGGACTGAGACGCATCTTTCCAGAGGTCTCGTTCTGCTTGTTTGGTGCACACCAGGGTTCAGATGGCAGCGTTCATGCTAATTATAATGAACTGCATTAAAATAGCAATCACACCAGAGTCTGTTTTAATGAAACCAAACCTAGCCAACGTGAACACAGCCTAATGCATAAATCCAGCTCCTTAATTCAGTGAGAACTGGCTGTTCAAAATTGCATACTCTCATTATAAATAAGCAATTACTTCTTGATCATTAAAAAAGTATGTGCATAGTATAGACGTATCTGGACATATTACACTAATCATGTAGTCACCGTCAAGTTGCTTCACTGCTATTTATAAATCTTTGCCTGTGGCCTCGTAAAATAGATAAGTATACAAGATGCACACTTGAAAATCTCAATGATAGAAGGGAATTTTCAGCAAGCTCACAAAATTGCTCTCAATGATTCATTCTCATTCGTGAAATAAAAGAATCTGGTTCAAGAGTTCAACTCTTTGATTCAATGATCACAGTCACACGGTCACAGTCATTAAAGGAAAAGTTCAACCAAAATCAAAAGTAGATGTTAATTTATTCACCTTCAGGCCATCTGAGGTGTAGGTGACTTTTGTTTCTTCAGAAGAACATTGAAGTTTCTTAGATGAAATGGAGGTACTTGGTGATTTATCGAATTCATATCAACATTTAACATCCTTTTGAGAGAAAAAAAAGTTTGATTAAATAAATAAAGTAATATAATCAATAAATACACACACAAGTAGTTTTTTGGTGATTATGAGAACCCTCCACAGCCGTAAATGTGTTTATACTTTAAAAATCTCTTATTATATGGCCTTACACAGTGTCTGAGAGAGCTCAACATGCTGCAATTTAGGAAAACAAATGCAATTACAAAAATGCCAGCAAACTGAGAAAAGATTTGTGTGACAGTGACTGTTCCTGTTCACTGTCACTCAGCTTTCAAATAGCATAGAACACAATGAAAACATTTCAAGTGGACCCTAAAACATGACAGACTTAGCTATTTAGGCTAATAAAATACAAAAGACAAGGGAATCAAGATGTTAAAATAAGCAGACAAAAAAATCACCTTTCAAAGATCACCTACAACTTCACTGAGCAATTGTAACAGCATAGCAGCGTTCGTCACATTTTATCATCCCCTTGAAAGATTTCCGTTGTGTTCCATTGTTTTAGCAAGTGTTGAGAGAAAATGCATGTGTTTTCACAATTTGTTTGTGTTGTGAGAAAATGCAGACTTTTTGTAAATTGTTTGCATTGTGAGAAAATATAGGCGTTTTTGTAAATTGTTTGTGTTGTGAAAAAATGCAGGCGTTTTCATAAATTGTTTATGTTGTGAAAAAAATGCAGGTATTCTTGTAAATTGCGCTGTGAGAAAATGCAGGTGCTTTCGTAAACGGTTTGTGTTGTGAAAAAATGTAGGTGTTTTCGTAAATTGTTTGTGTTGTGAAAAAATTTAGGCATTTTGTAAATTGTTTATGTCGTGAAGAAATGCAGGCGTTTTTGTAAATTGCGTTGTAAAAAAATGCAGGTGTTTTTGTAGGCATTTTCATAAATTGTGATGTGAGAAAATGCATTTTTGTAAATTGTTTGAGTTGTGGGAAAACGCAGGCATTTTCGTAAATTGTTTGTGTTGTGGGAAAACGCAGGTGTTTTTGTAAATTGTTTGAGTTGTGGGAAAACGCAGGTGTTTTCGTAAATTGTTTGAGTTGTGGGAAAACGCAGGTGTTTTCGTAAATTGTTTGTGTTGTGGGAAAACGCAGGTGTTTTTGTAAATTGTTTGAGTTGTGGGAAAACGCAGGTGTTTTCGTAAATTGTTTGTGTTGTGGGAAAACGCAGGTGTTTTTGTAAATTGTTTGAGTTGTGGGAAAACGCAGGTGTTTTCGTAAATTGTTTGAGTTGTGGGAAAACGCAGGCATTTTCGTAAATTGTTTGTGTTGTGGGAAAACGCAGGCATTTTCGTAAATTGTTTGTGTTGTGGGAAAACGCAGGTGTTTTTGTAAATTGTTTGAGTTGTGGGAAAACGCAGGTGTTTTTGTAAATTGTTTGAGTTGTGGGAAAACGCAGGTGTTTTCGTAAATTGTTTGAGTTGTGGGAAAACGCAGGCATTTTCGTAAATTGTTTGTGTTGTGGGAAAACGCAGGTGTTTTTGTAAATTGTTTGTGTTGTGGGAAAACGCAGGTGTTTTTGTAAATTGTCTGTGTTGTGAGAAAACGGAGGCGTTTTCATAAATTGTTCGCATTGTGAGAAACTGCAGGCGTTTTCGGAAATTGTTGCTTTGTGAGAAAATGTAGAGGTTTTCATAATATGTTTGCGTTGTGTGAAAATTCAGAGCGTTTTAACTGCCCCACCAAGAAAAAACATTTTGGATTGCATTTCTTAACTCCTAATGTCGCTAGTTAACACTTTCAATGCATTTGTTTTTTAACACATCCCATAATTTCTAAAATATTAACCTCTACCAAATGGTTGATATGTCAGTTTATGGCAAAAGTACCAGAATTAATACATATACTATGAAAAATCTGAAAATATGAAGTGTAAGAGCAATTTATTTAAAAACATAATCAAAATAAAACCTTACTGAATACTGAATCTTCTTTAGGTTGTGAAGTATGCCATAAACTATTTCAGATTCTCATTTAACACATTTTAGTCAAGTGTAGAAGTGCAACAGGATTATGTTTGTTAGATTTTTTTGTAAACCAAAAATGCTGTGTAGTGTCAACCGTTATTTGAAACAGTCATTCTTTAAATGATTTTAACAGTCATTAATTAAAACAGTCAAAATATGGTCAACCATTTGGTAGAAGATCTACTATCAATTTGCTGGTGTTTTTTGTAATTGCAGCACATTAAGCTCTTTCGGCTACCCTAACCTTACCTTAACTTAAGCCCTAAACCCAAACCTCACAGGAAACCTGTGGCAAATTTTGAATATGAAAAAAACCCTGTTAAGTATGACTTTAAACAGTTTTAACTTACAAGGACACATGTCCTCATAAACCACCTCAATATTGTAGTAAATAGGTCATACTCATGTCATTATACAAATATGAGTTTGTATAATGTACACACACACATGCACACACTCACGCAAAAAATAAATAAATGGCTACACTGTGAAAAAATACTGATGTCTTAGATTTTGTAGTTGAATCAACTTTTCTAGTTATCTCAACATCAATCAAACTGACTAAAATATTAAGTTAAATTTAGCATAATTTAAAAGGAATTAGTTGAAGCCTGATTAACTTAATAAAATAACTACAATAAATAACTATTATAATTATTTAAATAACTTATTAAAATAAGCTACATAAAAAAATATTTGTCTTTACACTTTTTACAGTGAATGGATCAAAGGTAAAATGGGTAGAAATAACAAATGTTTCTTGCACTGACAGATCGTTTCAATTCATAAGACCTCTTTTTATCGTCAAGAGCCACTGGTATTCATTTTGACTGGCATGTATTTGTTTTTTCGACAATAACAGATGACCACGGTTTTATCTAAAAAAATCTCCTTTAATGTTCTACTGAAGTAAGGTCAGCTTTTTCTTGTATAGCCTGAGGGTGAGTTTATTTCTGAGCAAACTGTCCCTTTAACGGTTTACTAAGGGGAGAGAATGAACAGTGTGTTTAATTTCAGTTTGCTCTTGCTTCAGAACACTTGGAATATAGTACAGGAGCAATATAAACGGCTTTTATGATACCCTTGCCATAATTTGAAGCTGCAGGGTGTATTATTGCAGCAAAATGAACTACTGTACACTTTAAAAAATGCTGGGTTCCAAACAACTAGAGTTAACTCTAGAAAAACTCAAGGATTGGGTTGATTTAGGTCACTTTAAATAAGTAGTTTGAACAAAGAGCAAAAATAATATTTTGAGTACAGTACATCTCAGTTTTAATGCTCATAGACAAAATTTTTGAGCACTTTTTTGGTTCAACTAATCTTGTAGCGTACATGTTTTTTTTTTTTTTTTTTTCCCTCTTTTTATTTAAGCAGATCAAATGCCGGCCTGGCCAGACATCCAAATTATGCTGAAACTGACATTTTGCCTCTGGTCCCCACTGTGAAACATACAGAGGTCTGGCTTCATTGCACATTGCTTAGTAACCAGCCTGATATGAACCAATTACTCTTGTCTCCAAAGTTAGATCTGAGAAATGCATATATTGTGTAGGTGCAAAAGCCCGAGCTACTGTCAATTTTTTCAGATTATTTTTAGAGACAATAAAACAAACACTCTTGATTCGCTGAAACAGAGGTGCAAACTCAGAGCTAGCTTTTCAAAGTAGATTTCTGCAGCTTAGATACAGTGTTTAACCTTAGATTTGTACGTTTTAAATGGTGTATAGATGATTATATTCAGTATATTAACTTACTGAGATATTACAGATACTGTTTTGTTAGGTTTTTTTTTTTTTTGGTTTTGATCACCTGGCAACAAGCACTTGGAAAACTGCCACCCACTGTTCAGAATCAGCAATTTTAATCAAAATCACAGTGCAGTAATAAATCATCTGTCTTAAAGTGATTTATTCAATTACCTGCCTCATATACTGTATGTGTTGGCCAAGGCACACTTGTGGCTTTTATGACAACTGACATCATGTGCTCAGAGCAAACACTAAGCCCAAATGTGCTTAAAGGATGCCAGCAGATGCCAGGCGTTTGTTTGGCACCAGCTGTTCAAAGCATACAGTGGATATTAAAATTAGATGACAATTTATAAACAGTTTTTTCCTTCTTTTTTTAAAAAAGTAATGTAAAGTTTATCAATTAAAATTTTAAGTAACTTTAGCTGTGGTTAGGGGAGCGCGGGGCACAAAGTAACGCGGGGTTAAATGTAACACGGAGTATTTGCTTAGGGTTAACCATGGCATGTTTCTGAGGTTTTCACCACAGTGTCGGCAGTCTTCCTGACAATTTTTGAAAAAGTTCAACAAAATTTAAAAAATGAATGAGAAATTCATTTTCAGTATAAATTTTTTTTTTATTTTACTCAATATTTTTGTCATTTAAAAAAAAAAATCTGTGAAAGTATGTTGGTAAAATCGTATATTGTTGTGACTACCGTCTTCTGGGCTAAAAGATGGAGCCATTTTGAAAGATGTAAAAAAAACACACAGTGACTGCTAGCCAGTTTTGAGGAAAACATGACACAGTGGGGTTAGTTGTAACAGGGTGTTACAATTAAGCCACACACTATTGGACATCAACTAACTAAATAATTTGTGAATTTTAAGTGTAATGTTAAAAACTTTTTAAATAAAATGTTTTTAATAGAAAATATTTTTTAATAGACAAAAAAACATCGCTAATAATGCAAATAAATGCATTGTTTAATAATGGATAATAATCCAAATAAATCCAAATGTGTTTATCCAGTAAATAAATATATAAACATACTGTGCTATGTAGAATAAAAAATAAATTGAGCTAAGTACTGAGAAAATATAGCTACTATTTAAAGTAAACTGGATTTAAATGAATTGTGTAAAATCTGCCTTTTTAAGCATGTGTTAAATATAGGGCCAGACGGAATCTGCTGACGTTTTTTGCTATTTCTGCAGAGAATTGTGTTAAAAGTCTGCGGATTTCTGCGGAATTATTTTGGGAGTATCCTAACTAAAACCTTAATATATGAAATAAAAAAAAAACTTTTAAACTTGTATTTAATGTTTAAAATGCAAATCCAATTAGAGTCACTTTATTTGGTAAACAAAGCAAGTCTCTCATATAAAACATCTACTAAAAGACAAACAAATTACTGTACAAACTGCATTGTACATAAATTAGATGAACAATTTTATATTAGTCAATAATATTACTGTAATTAAATTAAAAACTGAATAAACATAGATTTACACACATTTACTCAAGTAAATAAACAGAATCAATGATAGGCTAAAAATCTGCTGAAAATCTGTGGAATTCTGCACGTGCAGATTCCGTGTGGGCCTAGTTACAACTAACCCTCTATCTGTTACAACTTGCCCCGCAGGTAGGGTAAATAGTAAGATTAATACTCCTGGCACTTTTGGCAATACTGCACAGAAACCATAGGTCCGGCGATCATACAACTAGTGCAACAAATGGTTTGTCTAACCCCGTTCCTCTGTTCATTATTTGGCTAAAACCAAAAAGTGTTACTTCGTGCCCCGCTCTCCCCTACATTCCTAGTAGAATAGTTACAAAATGGCACTTAAGGGTCTAGTGAAATTAAAATAAAATTTTTTAGATGTTAGTGTAACCCACCAGTTCTACTGCATCCAACCCGCTCTGAACTGGGATCGAACCAGCGATTCTTTTTCTATATGGGAGTCAGTTGCTCTATCAAGGAGGCTAAAGACCATGGTGTTAGTTGCTAGAGCACCATTAGAGCTCAGAGGAGTGAGGTTACCTGCATAGCACTTTGCTAGCTGGCCTCTGTTACACTCACTCCCCAAACCTCACTCCCATCCCGGACGAGCCCCCACATGTAACTCACCGGTCCTACTGCACCCAACCCGCTCTGAGCTGGGATCGAACTGGCGATTCTTTGTATGGGAGACAGTTTCTCTAAAAAGGAGCCTAAAGACCATGGTGTCTGTCGATAGAGCACGGTTAGAGGTCAGAGGCGTGAGGTTTACCTGCATAGCACTTCTCTAGCTGGCCTTCATTACAGTAGTATCTGTATATGTCTTCAAGGATATCTATAAGCTAGTGTGGTGTAAAGCAGTTACAATTTTTGAAGATATAAAACTGATATAAACATGTAAAGCTTGTAGTTTGTCACTTCTGCCTAAATCAATCAATGTTTGTTTTTCACATCACCTCATATTTCAGTTTCTGATCAAATCTTGACCAATCAAATGCTCTCTAGTATCTGACATGCCTGCCCCCTTCAAGACACTTCTCATTTGCTTTTCATTTGATGCGCTTGAGCTCAATCACTCTCACTGGCAGAACTGTAATAAAACCAAAGCACTATTGGCTGCTTTAAAAAGGGGGAGGAGCTACTCTATGTAACGCTCTCTCTTTGTTTTTCAGTTGAGATTACATCAAGCATCGAATAAAAAACAATGCACGTTTCAAAGCACTTCACTGGACCTTTAAATGAATGATTAATTGGCAATTAATAAAAAAAAAATGACCAAAATGAGAGAACAGCAATGATTGTGGCATGGATAAACTGACTACAACTATAATATCTGAAAGTTACAGCCGTCAAACATTAGTGGGAGGTACAAGCTCATGCGCTGAAATTACAGGAAATCACTAGTCTCACAGCACATAATTAGTCTCTCCCAGGACATCACTAGTCTCTCTCAGGACACAACTGAAAACATTGCATTAACTATTTCATAACTTCAACTAAAATAAACTCAGTTCATTTTGTACATAAAATGTACAGTTGAAGTCAAAATGATTAGACCTCCTGTGATTTTTTTCTTTTTATTTGTTTAAATATTTCCCAAATTATGTTTAACAGAACAAGGATTTTTTTCACAGTATGTCATATAACATTTTTTTTTCTGGAGAAAGTCTTTATTTCAGGTAGAATAAAAGCTGTTTTTAATGTTTTTAAATCCATTTTATGGTCAAAATTATTAGCCCCTTAAGCAATTTTTTTTCAATTTTCTACAGAACAAACCATCATTATACAATAATTTGCCTAATTACCCTAATTATCAATTCACCTTTATTTGTATAGCGCTTTTACAATGTAGATTGTGTCAAAGCAGCTTCACATGAAAGATGATTGAAACGGCTTGTAAATTGAGGGATTGAAACCCTGTAAATTGAAACGGCGTCAATTCAGTTTTCAGAGTTTAAGTTCAGTTCAGTTTAGCTCAGTTCAGTGTGGTTTAATATTCACTACTGAGAGTCCAAACACTGAAGAGCAAATCCATCGATGGGCAGCTCTACAGATCCCGAACCATACAAGCCAGTGGCGACAGTGGCGAGGAAAAAACTTCACCAATTGGTGAAAGTGAAGAATTAAAAAACCTCAAGAGAAACCAGGCTCAGTTGGGCACGACCATTTCTCCACTGGCCAAACGTCTTGTGCAGAGCTGCAGTCTAGGCGCCGGAGGCTGGAAATTATCCTAGTTAAGCCTTTAAATGCCACTTTAATCTGAATACTAGTCTCTTGAAAACTATAGAGTAAAATATTATGCACTTTCATTGTGGCAAAGATAAAATAAATCAGTTATTAGAATATAATTATTAAAACTATTGTTTAGAAATGTGTAGAAAAAAAGATCTTTCTGTTAAACGGAGAAAACAAATAAATAGGGGGGGGGGGTAATAATTCTGACTTCAACTGTATGTATTAAATATGTAATTTATTAAAGGGCACCTATTTTACCCCTTTTTTAAGATTTAATAGAATTATTTTGTGTCTCCACAATGTGTCTGTAAAGTTTCAGCTCAAAACACCAATCGCTTTATTTATTATACCTTTTTGAATATGTGATTTTCAGCTCTAAATCCTCTGTAGCTGTTTTTGGTCCCAGTGCCTCTAATGCAAATGAGCTAGTTCTCCCTGCCCAACCTTCCCACATGCATGTCAGAGGCATCAAGATCTCTCTGTATAGCTCTGATGCATGTAGCCTTCTCATGCAGCGTCTCACGTAGGTAAACAGCACAGTGACAGACAAGAACACAGCAGATCTCCCTTACTACAGTAAGAACTTTCCCAACTGTTATTTGATATATTTGTTGCGGAGTTAATTCAAGCCTTTCTGCAATGATAAGTCACACAGAATGTCGTTACAAGGTGAGTGCACACACACACACAATTGCACTGTTTATGCACGACAAATGTGACAAGATACACGTTAATATGGATATCTGTTATGTTAATGTACAAAATAAACCTGATTGAAGTCCACAAATTGGGACTGAAGTGTCTTATTGTCAGTGTTGTGGAGGTTACTTTGGAAATGTAATAGATTACAGATTACCCTATTTAAAAAGTAATAAGTAGTGTACCTTTTTGATTACTTTATAAAATTAACTGATTACATCTGATTACTTTTAAGTTTCTAATAGATATTTTCAACTAAAACATGTTCAAGCATTTATACCACACAGGTGTGACCTTACAGTAGCTCTGTGTGTACTGTTAGAATTTCAAAATCTTTCATTACTTGAATTAAGATTATATTCATTTAATTTTAAAGTACAGCCACCACAAAACCAGGCCTTATAAAAAAAAAATGTTTACTGTTGTTACAAAATGCAAATTTCTGTTAGTTGTGCAGGGTGATTTTTGTGGCATTTGCATAAAAATTACATCTAAGCTATTTTTGCAATTTTCATTTTTAAATCAAAGCAACTAAAATCCAAGTCAATCACATCTTAGTGATCCATAAAACTATCAATGAAACGTTTGAGGAATAATTGTTCAGTTCAGTTATTCACTGTGAATAATATGCTCCAAACAGAAACAAATTATAGTATATAAAACGGCAAAAAACTAAAAAAAAATCCAATAAAAGCAGGTGCTACACATTAAAAATACTATAGTAATTTATAGTAAAGGGAAATATTTAGGAATAAGCATTATATTGTCTATATATTTACAACTCATCATTAATGACACTACATAATATAGTATCATTAGTAACTATCCGGAACTAATAGTAATTACCATGGTATATTTTAGCCTTTACTACAGTAAACTATATATAGACCTCCTCTCCCTCATTCATATTTCCATCAAGGAAATTTCCTGTGTTAGCCTAATTTGTTGGTGACGTCACCAACCAGAGCGAGAGGTGGCAGTAACGTACCAAAAAGTTTGTTGTCGACCACTGAAAAACAGGAAGAAGAAATCACCATTCTCGCCATCATATGGATTTACTTTCATCGGCTAAACACCGGCCTCCCAGCTCTGAGAATGTCGGTGCCGTCACTTATTGATTCGCGATCGGTAAATGTAGCTTGTGTTGACGCTACTGCGCTACTTTACTAATAAAATAGCTTCACTACTGAGAAGCTTTTTGATAAAAAAAGTAGCGATGCTACCGCCACGCTACTGACAAATGTAGTTATGCTAATAGCGGCACTACTAGTAGCGTCACTACTTGCAGCTCTCAGACTGATTGTAGAAGCCTAATGCTTTCAGCGGTAGAGAGGATTAACGTAACTAGTAGATTGTGCGCCGTAATCAAAAGCATCAGAATAGCACCACTTTAATAAATGGCCTTAGCAGAAGGCATCATGCATATCAAAAACAGGCAAAGCAACAGATTATTATTATTCAGCATATTTAGATGTAACCCCATTTGTAATCCTTAACGTTTTCATAAGTAACTATAATTTAACTACAAATTTTCTCAGTAACTGTAACGAATTACTGTTACTTTTATTTTGTAATTAAATTTTGTAACGCCGTTACATGCAACTAGTTACTCCCCAACACTGCTTATTGTTAAATTGTACTGACATGCGGCTGTGATGAGGAATTACGTAGCGATTTTACTGTCTTTATTTCAAACTGTTTTAAAAATGTTTCAATCTTATAAAACTCCTTCTTGAGGTGCAGATGATCACAGAGAGCTGAACAGATCTCTTAATCCTAGTTGATTTGCGTCCTGTCATGTGGATATGAGTATACGCGCTAGACATGTTAATACGTGCTGCCAATCAATTCCGCGGGCCTCAAAATGGGAGGGATTTGGATCCTATTTTAACGTCAGAGAATTAAAAAAAAAGAGACTTGTTGTGTTTCTATCACTCCAGTACGACTGTAGACACACTATACCTGCACACATATCTGTCCAAACAGCTTCCAAAAGTTGATTTTCATCATAGGTGCATAGGTTAAAATGACTATATAAAAGACATTTTAATTAAGGAAAAGAAAGTAATAATAATAATAAAGACTAAAGTAGTATCTCACTGATAATAAAATTGTAAAATAAAATTTTAGATGCCTGGAACATTGTTACTCATTGCGTTCCTGAACTGACTGTTGGTTGTAACTCAAAGAACAAGCGCTTTTTGTTTTCTCTTTCTTTCTGACTTCAAAATTAAGGTTAGTGTTTCCTAACGGAACAGGCCGAATTTGCCATAGATCAAGCAATCCGACTGCAAGTCTCTCAGGCTGTGATGAATTTTTGATCAGTAAGCATAACCTGTGAGAAATCGGCCAATCCACATGAAATATGAAGTTGGAAGCATTCAAAATGTTGATAAGCGGAAATACCCCTGTGGCCTCTCGTGGCCCGCTTTTATTCCCCTCCCTGTAGAAAGACACTCATTGGCGCTTTAGGAAATTGCTCCTCTGAGGAACGAGCAACTTTATTATTTGACTATTTCAAGGGGGAGCCTGTAAAGTCAACAGCCGTTGCCATCAAACATGATGATTTTTGTAATAATCCTGCTTTTATTAGTGGGAGTAGCGGGAGGCGGGCGCTCTGTTCTCATAAATGCACAATTCATGTTTGCACAAAAGCCGAACTGTACTCGCTGATACTGTACTGTCTGTTTCTGGCTGCCAGACACACATGTGCTCCTGGAAAAGTGGTTGTGGTTGTGTAATGTACACAGTATAAGGCATATGAGAGGGCACATGTGCGTGTGTGTTTGTGTTTTCAGCCAGCAGAACGGTGGATCTGAGGGGGTCTTTATGACCTGCTGCTTGCTTGAATAACTCATTCACAGATGATCTAGATTTTCTGTCGGATTTTTCCACAAATTAAAAGAGGAAAACTTTCATACAGGGCATAATGTGGTTTGGCTAAGTAGGGGATGTTTGTGGATTAATGTCCATAGATCAGATCCGATCAGATCAGGTTTTCAGAAGATGAGTTGGTGGTTGAAGAATGTGAATATCAGCCTATTATAAAGTGTGTTTATGGTTCTTTTATAGTTTTAAATATTTAAAAGTTTTTATATGTATTTGAGTACATTTATGTGTGTGTGTGTGTGTGTGTGTGTGTGTGTGTGTGTGTGTGCGTCAGCTATTATATATTTGTCAGCTGCACATCTATGATGTGAATCTCCCGTTCCACCACATCCCAAAGGTGCTCTATTAGATTGAGAACTGGTTGTCATGTTCAAGAATCCAGTCTGAGATGATTCATGCTTTTTGACATGGCTCGTTGTCCCGTTGGAAGTATCCATCAGAAGATGGGTACACTGTGGTCATAAAGAGATGGACATGGTCAGCAACAATACTCAGGTAGGCTGTGGCGTTGATACAATGCTCAATTGGTACTAATGACCCAAAGTGTGCCAGGAAAATATCCCCACACCATTACATCACCATCACCAGCTTGAACCGTTGACACAAGGCAGGATGGATCCATGCTTTCACGTTGTTGACGCCAAATTCTGACCCTACCATCCGAATGTCGCAGCAGAAACTGAGACTCATCAGACCAGGCAAAGTGTTTTTTCCAATCTTCTATTGTCCAATTTTGGTGAGCCTGTACGGATTGTAGCCTCAGTTTCCTGTTCTTAGCTGATAGGAGTGGCCTCCTGGTCTTCTGCTGCTGTAGCCCATCTGCCTCAAGCTTCAACATGTTGTGTGTTCAGAGATTTTCTTCTGCATACCTCGGTTGTAATGAGTGGTTATTTGAAATATTGTTGATTTTCTATCAGCTGGAACCTGTAAGAATAGGTTTTAACTACAGCAGTTCAAACTGTAGTTCTGCCGATTGACTTTAAAGTTATCAGTATGATGGTAAAAAACTGTTCATTTCTAGTCAAACCATCCCTCTGCAATCTTATACCAACAATGGAAATAAGGGCAGTTATAATAGCTAAAAATGTGGGAGAGCATTGCTATTATGTGATTGTATTGTATTCCAATTGTTACGAACCCTTTTTTTTTTTAAATCAACACAAAAGAATTCATCCTAAAAGGGAACGCAACATAAAGAGTACACACGAACTAAGTGGTCTAAATTAATAAATTTATTACAACCCAAACAATCAAACAAATCATGTGTAACAACTAAGAAAGAATGAATAAAGAATTAAAAACTCACGTTTTCCAACAAATATACAACCCTAACCAAAGACTAAACAACGCAACAATTAACAAAGCAGATCAAAGTCAGACTTAAGGGAAACAAAACAATAAATTAAAGAAAATAAAAGCTTGATGGCTGGCTGTGAAGTCTCCTCTCTCTCTCCGCTCAATGTCGGTCCTTATTTATAGGCAATTTTTAATGAGCGCAACTCGCCGCAGGTGCGCAAAGGCGGACTCTAGGAAACAAACAGTGAGTGACGTCATGACACACACGCAAGCACAAACACACAGGAAACAGCCGTAACACCAATATGGAGCAATTAAGTGTTGATGTTAAATCAAAATAATTGTCATTTCTACAAACCAGTCTGGCCATTCTCCTCTGACATCAACAAGACATTTGCGCCCACAGAATTGCCGCTCACTGGATATTTTCTCTCTTTCGGACCATTCTCTGTAAACCCTAGTGATGGTTGTGCGTGAAAATCCCAGTAGATCAGCAGTTTCTGAAATACTTAGACCAGCCCGTCTGGCACCAACAACCATGCCGAGTTCAAAGTCACTTAAATCACCTTTCTTCCCTATTCTGATGCTCGGTTTGAATTGCAGCAGATCATCTTGACCATGTAAACATGCCTAAATCTGCCTAAATCTGCCTATATCTGTGTTAACCCTAAATTATAGTTTCATTCTAAAGCTTAAATTTAGGCTTAGGTATTTTAATATTTGTGTCAACCAATTTATTTTTTAAGTAAAAATGTTATTATCAAAAAATTACAAATATCTAACTATTTGGTTACTTCATCCAATTTACAGCCATCAATATAAACCTTGATTTCACAGTAAAAACTAAAATAAATAAATTATAATAATAATAAAAATAATAATAATAACAAGAATAAAAAAAAATAAATAAATAAAAAAAAAAAATAATAATAATATTTTTTCTTAGATGAACCAGTCAACAATTTGGGGTTGTTCAAGGTTAAGGGTGGAGTTACTTGATATGTGGCTTCACTAAATCAACAACAACAACAAGAATAATAATAATAATAATAATAATATCAATAATAATAATAATAATAATAATAATAATAATAATAACAATAATAATAATAATATCCCTTATCATTGGTTTAAGAATGTTGTTTCAGAAAAATAAGATAAAAACATTGATCCAGAGACATGACTAACTGATCATGCAAGCACTCAGCATGCACAAAGAAAAATCCAACTGGAACTGATCCAACTAGTTAACCATAGAGGTTTATTGCAAATAATCTGGCTGGCTTTGAAGACGGAGATCCATTCTCCATATGAATATCAATTATGCTTTTAATTCCAGCAGGTCAGCAGAGACTCCTTTGACCTGCCGAGGTGGATGTTTAAAGACCACACAAATCTGAAGCTAAAAAGCCAACGTGGGAGGATTAATAAAATGAAAATGAATCTTTAAGAAGAACACCGAATGATGAAATTAAAATAAATGTTTGCTTCTCTTCTCAGACGAAATGAAAAGTGCGCTCCCAAACCATCGTCTCTAAAACGTTTTTTTAACGGAGGACGAAAATGACTCTCAGGCCAATGGGTTCTTAGCAGACCTAGATGAATGCCGGCTGAACTTTCCAGAAATGAATAATTCGCCCTTTAGGACTATGTGCATGCCTATAGATTCCAGCAGACCCTGAATGCACAGCAGAACAGAGAGGTATTGATATGAAAGGCCAGTCGTGGGCATTGACAGTCTTGGTGAGGTTATCAAAGGCCAGGGCTATGCCGACAAAAGAGGTTTTTCGAAAAGTAGCAAGTACCATAAAAAAAAAGCGCAAACAACTTACAATTTCCAGTATTTCAAGGTCACTGTCTAGACTTTTTTAAGGGCTCCTATTATGCCCCTTTTACAAGAAAAAACATCTTTGGTGTCTACAGAATATCTCAGTTCAAACCACCAATCAAATCTTTTAGTATACCCTGTTGAAAATGTCAATTTTTGGGTCAGAGGGAACTTGAGCGGTTTTGCATCTGTGCCTTTAAATGCAAATGAGCTGGTTCTCCCCTCCCACTTTTTGCTTCAGAAGGATACAATAGCTATGTTTCCATCCACCCTTTACTTGATAAGAAAAGATGCACATAAACTGCGATGGGAACTCTTTTACTGAACAAATTCAAGTAAGCGGATTAAAAAAGGTCAAGTGATTTTGTTAGAAATCACGTGATGATAAAAAAGTGTGAATGGACAAAACCAGCGGCTAAGCATGTTGTAAAGCATCTACAATGCTGTTTTCATCATTCTAAAACGCCTTAAAGGGCACCTATGGTGAAAAATCTACTTTTCAAGCTGTTTGGACAGAAATGTGTGTAAGTATAGTATATAAACTGTCATATTGGGGTGAAATAAACACACACAGTCCTTTTTTTTTTCAAATTTAACAACATGAAAACGGTGGACCAATTGGAGCTGTTTTCAGATCGACCGCAACTTTATGTAGGAGTGCGGTCCCCCCGTCCACCAATATTGATTGATTAACATGTCCTAGTAGTCACATGTATAAGCATATAATCAAGACAGGACGAGTGCAAAGCAGCCGGGAATAAAAGGTGTGTTCAGTTCGCTAGGATCATTAATCATTATCAAACGTGATCAAGAATGAGTTTTACAATTTTAAAATGTTTTAAAACAGTGCATGTGTGTAATGAATTATAGCGATTCACTTCAGATTCACTTAATCAGCACAGCACCGTGTCAGAACAATTATAAAGGAAGACGCTTCAATCGCGGTTTGTGGAATCGGGTTTATTTTGTACATTAACATAACATAACCATACAGCAGTGGATATGTCTCTCTCTCTCTCTGTGTGTGTGTGTCTGCTGCGCTATGTGTGTGTGTGTGTGTGTGTGTATGTGTCTGCGCTATGTGTTTGTGTCCTTGCTGTGTGTGTGCGTGAACTTTGTAATGACATTGTGTGTTACTCATTGTTGCAACTCCACAAAAAATGCATGAAATACTGATTGTTAAAGTTCTTACTGTAGTATTTCTCAAAAACGTTATGTGAGATCTGCTTCCTGAGGCAGCCGAGGGCTGCGATTGCTGACAGGCACGTGGGAACAGTGGGCGGGGAGGACTAGCCTTAAAGGGCCAGTATAAAAAAAGCAGCAAAACCTTTTTTCCAGCTATAATATAGACACTTCAAACAGCTATAATAAATAATCTGATGGGTGTTTTGAGCTGAAACTTTACAGACACATTCTGGAGACACAAAAGACTTATATTAAATATGAAAAAAGGGGTAACCTATGTGCCCTTAAACCATTTCAGTATCAGTGTTAATATATTATTAAATACCTCCAGAATCAGGAGCATCTGAGCTCCACGTCTCATGGCTTCAAAAGCCACCGTTTGTTCATTGTGTGTTGGCATCGTCTTCTAAGATACATGTCATTTATTAAATAAGGAAAAGATTTACGTAGCTTCTCCTACTGCAGTAAATTCCATTTTTACTGTTGATATTTGGCCCCAGTTTATCAGGAAGTGACAATTTTCTTCTCTTTGACTCGTTGGATGGAAACGCTGCTTTATTTGCATGTCTTTTATGCAATATTTCAGTTTTGCACATACATTGAATTAGCACAGGATGGAAATATAGACATGCAACAACTTAGACACTGATGAAGCAGAAAGCTACACTGACAAATAACAAAGTTAAGACTGAACCAGGAAGTCTCTGACTGATTATTTAATGAAGTTGCTCTAGAGTTTATTTAGCCTTCTGTATTGATGAATGAGCCACAAACAAATGCTGTTACAAAGTTGGTAAATGCCCTCCATACAAAATACATGTTAATACTGAGACATGGTAATATGCACCTGTCAATCAATATCAGTGGGAATACAAGTTGTAACAAAAAACAAGTGATGCATGTGAGAAACAAGTGACGTCTGTGAGAGACTACACTGTGGAAATATGCTGGGCTCCACACATTTGTTTTGTGTTGAAACAACATGTAGGAATTCAGTTAACTTACAGCATAAACCACATACGCTGAGGATAAACTAATTACGTTGTCCTAAAAAACTCAAGAATTGTGTTGTTTCAGCTCATTTTAATTAAGTGGTTTGAACTAACAAAAGCAAATGTTTTTTTTTTTGAGTTTATTCTGTCAATGGCTACGTTTACATGGACATCAGTAATCTAATGATTTGCCTTAATCTGAATGAGACAATAATATGATTAAGGTGTTCACATGAGTTGCTTTTTGAATGTTCCTTACATGATCCTGTTTTACATGTTAGCACATAATTTGATTACTGTCATTGCATCAATGCGATATCCACATTTCCTGTGGAGTTTCATGTTATTTAGGACGCTTCAATTTTAAATTGTCGACTTTAACTGCAGTTTGGCACTTTCACTTTCATTCAGGAACATTTCATGCATGCCCCTCATGACAAACGAGATCTAAGATGCGAGTATGAACTGCTGGAAGAGTGTTGTTTTAATAGGATTTGATACCATAAAGTGCATCAGTATTTTCTCACTAGCTTCTCACAAGACATAACTAGTCTCTCACAGACATCACAGCATAACATTGAATTGTGATTTTAACCCAACTCTAATCATTTTAGTTTTATTATGTTAAAAATGCTATATTTACAGAAAGACACAACATCTCACTTTTAAGTGTTGTTTTAAAAACAAATTTTGTGAGGAGCATGGACAGATGTTTTGACAAGGATAATTGTCAATCCGATTCCTACTTAAACTGGAGCCACTGAGACTGAGTTGAACAATGCGCTCGGATCCTTGGCTCAGTCACCTGAATAACATGAGTATGGTGTCTTATCTTAACTCGTTCGTTTACTTTTCGGGTTAGTCCCTTTATTAATCAGGGTTCGCCACAGTGGAATGAACCGCCAATTTATCTAGCATATGTTTTACACAGCGGATGCCCTTCCAGCCGCAAGCAATCACTGGGAAACACCCATACACTCTTGTATTCACACACATACACTATGGCCAATTTAGCTTCAATTCACCTATAGCGAATGTCTTTGGACTGTGGGGGAAACCAGAGCACCCAGAGGAAACCCACGCGAACACGAGGAGAACATGCAAACTCCACACAGAAATGCCAACTCGCCCAGCCCAAAAATATCTGTAAGTGTGAATATGTGAAAAAAATTGTGTATATAGTTTGTTGGTTTTATATTAGAAATCTGTACCTTTTTTTAAATCAAACTTTTGGTAAAAATGCACAAATATATATTTGAACGCCAAATTAATATAGACTTTCTGTGAAATTATATTTTTATTTTATTTGTAAACATGTCCCAAGGGATTTTTAACAGAACAATGAAATTTTCAGTGTTTCTTTTTATTCTTCTGGAGAAAATTGTATTTCTTTTAGTTTGACTAGATTAAAATTAGTTTTAAATGTATTATTATTTTTTTAATGATTTAAAATTATTAATTATTATCATTTAAAAAAATAAGTAAAATTTCAAAGTAGGGCTAATAATTTTGTATTCACCCATATATTATTAATTATTTGTAAAAAAAAATATTCATTTACAAAACAATTTAGATTTTATAAGATTTTATTCATTTTTGTTTGCGTTTCAGTAATTTTCTAAGTCAAAATTACTAGATAATTACTTAATCTCTTTCAAATATATCCCAATAACTGTTCAACAGAGACAAGACAGACATGACACATTTTTAAAACATAGTTTTAATAACTAATTTCTAATCACAGAACATAATATTTGACTGGTTATTTTGCTTGTAGATACTACTGAGTAAAAAAAAAATTATTAAACAGTAGTTTGTTCTGTAACTGAAATTAATTAAAATTCAATTAAAATGACTTCTGTAAATAAAATTAAAGGAGGCTAATAATATTATTGACCTTAAAAATTATAAATAGTATACAGTTATAAATTATAAGTCATTTTAATTAAATTTTTAATAATTATATTTAAATATATATATATCATATATTTACATTTCTCATTCATTCATTTTCTTTTCAACTTAGTTTCTTTAATACTCTGGGTTCGCCACAGCAGAATGAACCGCCAACTCATCCAGCATATGTTTTACACAGTGGATGCCCTACCAGCTGCAACCAAGTACTGGGAAACACCAATACACACTCATTCTCTCACTCAAAAAACACACACACACACACACACACACACTACGGCCAATTTAGTTTATTCAATTCCCCTATAGTGCATTTCTTTGGACTGTAGGGGAAACCGGAGCACCCGCAGGAAGCCCATGCGAACACGGTGAGAACATACAAACTCCACAGAGAAATGTCAACTGACCCAGGCAGGACTCAAACCAGCGACCTTCTTGCTGTGAAGCAACAGCGCTAACCACTGAGTCACCATGCCACCCTGGCGTATTATCTTTAATTATGAACTCAGAAATATCTGTAAGTGTAAACTTGTGGAAAAGATATTTGTGCACATCTAGTTTGTTGGTTTTACATTAGATAGCAAAATCTGTACCTTTTTTTTCTCCAGAAGAAAGAAAAATGGTTGGAAATACTGTGAAAATGAAAAACACCACTAAAAAAAAAAAAATCACAGCTAATAATGTTGCCTTTCACTATACTAATACTATTACTAATAGTACCTTTGTTCACAGACGTAAACAGAAAAGCATTTGTTCTTTGAGCCAGTTCAGGGGAGTTTACGGGTGTTTTGCGTCAGTCTGGAATAGGGGTCCGGAGGGGAACAGGAGTTTGGGGGCAGGGTGTTTTGTGGCACTGCTGCATCAGCATGTGTGCAGTAATGCGATCGCAGGACTCGCCACACAAAGAAAAACACCACTGCTGAAACACTCCCATCTCTGGGGACCTGAAATGCGGGACTGTAGTAATTACACACTAAACATGCCCTAAAACCGGGTCCTGTCCACAGAGGTGAGAGAAAAAAGCTGGCAGACCCTTAGCTTCCCTCCAGATGTGTTTGAACTGGCAGCGTCTCTCATGTTTTGGCTTCTGCAGCGTGCTAAAACACTGGAGATACTTTCATCCTGTGCAGGTGAAAGCACTGACTATATATTATAAAAATTGGCCTATGATTTGTTTTATTTCCAAGCATAAACTATTGACATGTTTTTAGGTTAATGTCATACTAATATCACGTTGAATAAAATCAATGTGTCCACTGTATTTGAAGTGGTAAAAAAAAACAAAGGTTCCAAACTTGAAATGCACTCAACAATTTTTTAAGTAGAATTTTTGTAGAAATAAAATGTAATAAATAAATAAAATAAAATAAAATAAAATAATAAAATAAAATAAAATAAAATAAAATAAAATAAAATAAAATAAAATAAAATAAAAAAATAAAATAAAATAATAAAATAAAATAAAATAAAATAAAATAAAATAAAATAAAATAAAAAAATTAAATAAAATAAAAGTTATTCATCCCACTGTGGCAACCTCTAATAAACTAGGGACTAAGAAATTTTTTAAAATAAAATAAAAATAAGTAAAAAAAATAGAAATAAAAAAACAACAACAAAAAAATTATACAATAAAATAAATGTTAAAAAAATAAAATAAAATAAAATAAGGTGGTTCATTCCACTGTTGCAACCCCTAATAAAGCAGGTAGGCCAAAAAAGTGAAATCAAAATTAAATAAAACAAATTAAAAATAAAATAAATAAAAATAAAGAATAAAGTAAGATAAAATAAAAAGTTTTCATTCATTTCGCTGTGCGGGCCCCTAATAAAGCAGGGACTAAGCCCAAAAAACTGAGTGAAAAAAATAAATAAATAAATAACATAAAATAAAAATAAAATAAGGTGGTTCATTCCACTGCTGTGACCCCTAATAAAGCAGGTCAGTCTAAAAACAGTGAAATCAAAATTATATTAAATAAATTTAAAAAACATTTTTCTCAAATCCAAAAAATGTATGTGAAAATAATATAGACTGACAAAAAGAGATAAAAAAACATAAATATATATTTTTGAATAATACATTTATATATAAAATATAGAACAAAATAAAATAAGGTGGTTCGTTACACTGTGGCGACACCAAAAAAGCAGGAACTAAACCAAAAAAACTGAAAATTAAATAAAATAAATTAATTAAAAATATATATTTTTATTAAACAATAAAATCAAATCAAATAAAAAGCAATTCATTCCACTGTGCTGACCCCTAATAAAACAGGGACTAAACAAAAGACAAAAAAAAAAAAAAAAAACTGAGTGAATAAAATAAAATAAAATAAAATAAAATAAAATAAAATAAAATAAAATAAAATAAAATAAAATAAAATAAAATAAAATAAATAAAATAAAATAAAATAAAATAAAATAAAATAAATAAAATAAAATAAAATAAAATAAAATAAAATAAAATAAAATAAAATAAAAGGTCGGAGAACATGGCTGAGTGGTCCATGTTCTCCGAAATGAAATAAACAAGAAAAAAAATCATAAAGTCACAACTGCTCTAAAACCAAAAATGAAATAAACATTAACAAGTTCAACAAAAACGGAGTAAAATTAAACAACCAAGTAAATAAGAAAGCGTAAACTAAAGAAAGTAATAATGAACAAAACTTGTGGAAACAATCAAAACAAATGAGCTGTAGTTCTGCTCTCAGACAAACACATAACAAAACGAACCGATTTTATCCGCAGTCTCTGAGGGACGAGGGGAAAGAGTGAGGCTTATTATCTAATCTATTCCATATGGGCCAGATTCAGCGGACATGTGACATAACACAGGTCACTTGACTTGACCAGCAGAGCTTTCTTCTTCTCAGTGCAGTACGAGAGGAAACAGAAACCAATCAGATCTGAGGCTCCCACGTTATCGCCTCGAACCAGTTCTGTTCCATTACTTCAAACAGTCATGCTCTGTTTTTCACAGGGAAGAAACAATGAAAATGCGTGAAGATGAACATGAACAGGTGTGTGTGTGTGTGTGTGTGTGTGTGCGTGTGTGTGTGTGTGTGTGTGTGTGTGTGTGTGTGTGTGTGAAGCAGTGCTGCTGTGTCAAATCTGGATCTTCATAATAGCACTGCTGCAATAAACCCCTCAAGTAAAAAGAAAATGCAATTATAACTACAGTAAAGCCTTAAACGGACAGTGCACTCAAAATGTATGTCATCATGTATCACCCCACAAGCTTTCATCACCCTGTTTTACATAATACACGTTTTAAAGTATTGCATTAGAAAACAAGAGATGAAAAAAGCATATTTTTGGGGGAAAAAAATAGTTAATGTATGCAACGGTAGATAGAAATGGATTTGTCAGTTGATGTCTTTCTGGTTGTCTTTAACTGCAGAATCTATATTATTCTGGAGCTGTACATTTCTGCCATAAGGACATTACTTTGATGGTAATCCCTAAAGATCACATTACATAAAGCTATTTGGAAATCATACAATAGTTTTTTAAAAAAGGAGTGAAAAAAATAGGAATATGCTATTAAGCAACTAGAAATAATTATTAATGTTTATAAATAATTTTTAAAGCAACAGCAAATTAGCCAATAGTCAATGAGAAGCAAAACAAAACAAAAAACAAACAAACATAAAAGCATTTTGAGTTCGAGTTTCCACCCTAATGTGAAGTTCCAACACAATCTCAGGCAACTCGGAACTTTTTGATTTAGTAATTCGTACAGTCTCATTCATACAATTTAGTACGATTTGCTCATCCCCCAATGATGGTTGTATTTAGGGGTGGGGCCTCCTTTTTAAAATCGTACATTTTCGTATGACTGAACATGTACAATTTTTTGACGAATTAGCCACTAAACTGACAAAACGGAAAATAGTTCGGTTTCCTCATGAGATCAGGCTGGGAGTTTGAATAAAATGGAAAAATCCCAAATGCGAATTAGGTGCGTTTCCATTAAGCGCAATGGAAACATCTGATTGATCATTTGGGTGTAATGTTCGTTATGAATCAGAGTGTATTCAGCAAATGTGTTTCTGTCTTCGATTATTCACAATAATTTATTTTCACTCAGAAAATGCTTGTAAATCATTTGTAAACCCAAAAACAAATTCGCCAATAGTCAATAAACAGAAAAACAAACAAATGTAAAAGCATTTTCAGTCACTAGACGAGTTTTCAGCCTAATGTGAAGTTCTAACTAGAGATCTGCGTGGGACTGAATTTTTAGTCTCACTCCCGCCAGATTTTATTCCGTACCCAAGCATTCCCGCTGTATATTCAGCCTTTGTTCACCCACTGCCCAACCCGCACCTTTTCTCTACTCAACCCGACCGTTCCTGCTAAATTTAGATGTGGTTTTCAAGATGTCACGTTAAAATTGGGTACTACCAAAAATGAGAGAATACAGATAAACGTGTAGGATGTGCAAGGATTGAAGGCTAAATGTTTTGTTTGCCCCTTTGTGATGAGACATGAGTGCCATGTGAAGTTTGTGGCTGGTGTGGCACTGACTTCTTCAAAGTACCGATTGTGTTTTATATATCAAATCAGCATTATTTCTATACACATAGCAGGTATATATTGAGCCACGGAAGATTGTAAAAAGTATAGCGTTTAAAAATGCCTCCCAGAAACCACCCAGCTGGATGCTACAGAGTCCAGACACCCTATAACAAGCGACACACGGGATCACAGCGGATCCGCGTGTTCTTTGTCTCGTTCGCGCGCTCGGTCTTTATCTCTTGAGATTGTAGGACTGCCCGTTCCAGTTTGAATTATGCCAGAGTTACCAACTGCTACCACCTTTTATTCGGAAATTTAACTTAATGCAGACCTCTAGTTCCAACAAAATCTCACGACAATTCGTAACTTTTTGATTTAGTGGGTAGTTTGTATGAATTCGTCCATCTCATTCATACAATTTAATACGATTTGCTCATTCCAAATGATGATTGGATTTAGGGGTGGGGTTTGGTGCCATGCTTCCTTTTTAAAATCTTACATTTTCAAAAGACTGAACGTGTACGAATTAGCCACTAAAATGACGAAACATAAAATACGTAAGTTTCCTCGTATGATCAGGCTGGGTGTTTGAATAAAAAGGTAAAAGTGCGAATTAGGTGCATTTCAATTGAGCGTAATGGAGATATCTGATTGGTCACGTGAGTGTAATGTTCGTTATAAACCAGAGCACAGCAAATGTGTTTCTGTCTTCCATTATTCACAAGAATTTATTTTCACTCAGAAATTGCTTGTAAATTATTTGTAAAAAAAAAAAAACAATTTTGTCAATAGTCAATAAAAACAAAACACACCAACAAACAACAAACAAACATAAAAGCATTTTCAGTCACCAGACGAGTTTCCACCCTAATGTAAAGTTTCAACACAATCTCATGGCAACTCGTAACTTTTTGATTTAGTGGCTAACTCACATGAATTCGCACAATCTCATTCATACAATTTAGTATGATTTGCATATCCCTCATTGATAGTTGGGTTTAGGGGTGGGGTTTGGTGCCACGCCTGCTTTTTAAAATCGTATGACTGAACACATACTAATTAGCCACTAAACTGACAAAACGTAAGATGGTTAAGTTTCCTCATGAGATCAGACTGGGAGTTTGAAAAAAAAAGGAAAAATTCCAAATGCGAAACGTGTGTTTCCATTGAGCAGAATGAAAAAATCTGATTGGTCAATTGGGTGTAATGTTCATTATAAATCAGAGTTTATTCAGCAAATGTGTTTTTGTCTTCAATTATTTGCAAAAATCCTTTTCACTCAGAAATCGGTTGTAAATTATAAAAAAAAAAAACACCCTAAACCCAACAATTATTATAAACAAATCAATAAAAAGCTAAACAAACAATTATAAACACATTTTGAGTCACTAGACGAGTTTATACTCTAATGTGAAGCGAATCTTTCCAAAGTTTGAAGAAAAAGGAAAAGTTCCAAATGCGAATTAGGTGCATTTCTATTGAATGTAATGGAGACATCTGATTGGTCACATGGGTCTGATGTTCACTATAAATCAGAATTTATTTAGCGAAGGCAAAAATAAAAAAATAAATAAAATATACACACACGCACGCACGCACACACACACACTCATATATCGTTTTACATTTAGTTTTATATTTAGTTTTATAGTCAATATATAGTCACCAGCCGAATATCCACCCTGATGTGACGCAAATCTTTTCAAAGATTTTAAAAGAGGAAAATTGGCCAATGCATATAAGGTGCGTTTCCATCGAACGCAATGGAGACACGTGGCTGTAATGTTCACTATGAATCCCCAAATATTCGCATTCACCCTTTTCTTTTTTTTAAAGTCTGAAACTGAATCAAGCAATCAAAGCAAAACATCATTTTTGTTAATTATTGATTATTCAAAATCCTTTCTCATTTGATACTTCCAAATGTGTGTTTTTTTTTATTAGTAATTAATATTAATAATTTTAGTTTTTGATTTTAATCACTGGTAATAACCTTCACTCAAAACACATTGCAAAAATCTTTTTGTTTTAAACATACACTGTTAACGATTTTAGTATAATTACACAGTATTTACTTTTAATGTGAACTGTATTTTACTGTAGGGCAGTTATGCAGTATGTTACTGTAATTTAAAGTTGCATGGTGAACATTACTGTATATTTTACAGTAAATATATACATAAATTGTGCTGTAAAGGTAAATACAGGATTTTTCCTGCAACTGGTTTTCTAAACTGCTGCCAGTAAGTTACCATGGATTCTACAGGAAATTGTAACAGTGTATTATTAGAAGTCCATGCCCTACGTGATGTCACAAAACCAGAAAGTCTGTGCAGCCCCTCACTGCTCTAACATCCCACACTGTTTTTTAATATGAAGTGACAGCAATGGCCTGGAGGAAGAGCACATGTTCAAAAGTGTGTTTAGAGGGATGTGATAGTGCAAAAAGATGGTTTCAGGGTACAGAGTCTCAGAGAGAGAGAGAAAGAGAGAGAGAAAGAGAGAGAGACTGCTGTGCTGGCTGCACTGCGGAGGAAGAAACAGTGGGCTAATTGTTGAAATCCTGCAGCAGCAGACCAGAAACTGAAGCTGAACTGTGTTTTCATTTAGACTGCGCACATCTGGGCCTGGCAGTGCTGTCAGACTACGCCACTATATTAGAAATCATCCCAAGAAAACAAACCGAAATGAGAAAGACGGAGATGTGTTATCTAATAGCTTCTGATTGACTCCAGGCTGATTTGGGTTTTACGCATGGACTCTGTTTTCGTTTTCTCTTTCTTTCTTAATAAGGCCGTTGTTGTTCTGAAGATCATGTGAAAACCCGTATGACCAGTCGCTGGGTGCTTGTGATGCGATCCTGGAAAATCTGTTGGTGTGTGCTTGTCTGGGTGTGAGAAAAATGTTGTATTATGTTAAATTCTTAATAATTAGCATATTTTAGGTTTTATGGATTAAAGTGATGCTGATGGGATAGGGTCGATTCAATAGGGGGTATTATCTACAGAATCACAAAGATTAAATAGCATGAAACTCAAAGGATATGTTCAGAGTTAGAACATATGTAGCAAGCATCTACTTTTTTTAAATGTATGCTATATGTATACTGTTTTCCAAAGTGATAAAAAGGAATATGAATATATAATTCTGCACCTTTTTGTGAATTCTTAAAAATGAACATTTAGAGGTGTAGACTTTCTGTAGACGCTTCTGTAGATTAACTACAATGTTATTTTTAGGAAATACTCGCTGAAAGGTTCTTTGGGTAATCAAAATGGTTCTTTTATGACACTCATGTTTTTAAGAGTGTGAGCAAAACCTTGATGCGTCACAAAAGAAGACATTTTGGTGAATGGTGTTCAGATCCAAACAATGACTTGCATTTTAGAGGTAGTAAAATAATAATACTATTAATAAAACAAATACTACTACTACTACTACTACTAATAATAATGTTAATAATAATGATAATAATAAATATAGCTGCAAGCAGCAATTAAGGGGCCAAGCACTTCATAGCCAGAATGAGCAAAGCAGTCCAGAAGCCAAAAGCAACAAGGTTAGTAAGGAGCATCAGACAAAACGAAACAATGAGTTTTTGAATACATTTAAAGTATGTAATAGCCAACAAACAAAATGGCTGACTCGTCATGCTCCGACAGATTTAAAAATAATCATTTTATGAATTTTGGACAGTGTTCACAAGTTATAAGCAACGTTAGATTTGTCAGATAAGTCCACTTAGATAAGTCTACGTTAGATTTGTTCGCAAGTTAAATGAAAACGGTTGGTCTAATCAACTTTGATTAACTTTTGGTCAGCATGATCTGTCGATCACGTGATTCAAGTTTGGTGAAAATCAGATAAACGGCCTAGGATGAGCTCGATCAAACAGCTTTTGCTAAAAATTCAAAATAGCGAAAATTTCATGACGGAAAATGAAGTCTTGTGTTTAAATCAGCTTGAGCCAAGGAATCAGAGGAAAAAGAGTTTTGATTGTAGCCCATTCGGTTCAAAAGTTGTAAAGATAAACATAAATAAAACTTTGGGCAAGTGGTGGCGCTACAGAGTTTGAGTTAGAGACTTCAGGTTTGCTGTGATTTATGTTGACACTGCCTTCTATCATTGTGCCAAATTATACAACTTTCCCCCATACCATATGGACTGCCATTCAAATCAAATCATATTTGGTAAATATTCAGGTCAAAACAATACAAATGAGGTTTCAAGGGAGATATTCAGTGTAGCTGTCCAAGTATTTGCTTTTGGGACATTACTTATATTCTATATCAGTATTGTTAATCCAAGGTTTCTTTTTAATGTGAATGATACTGTTATGTGTTGTATTTCTAAGCTAAGCAGTAATTTATAAGGTATAGCTTTTGATGTCATTTAAGTAAGGCTTTGTCCTTTGAATTTGATTTTAAAGGTGCCATATACTGACATGATTAAATAAGTAAAATTGTTCTCCGAAATCAACCTAATAGCTATATGGCCTAGGTAGGTTAACAAATTTTCCAGAAATGGTTTTATATGCTTATTTATTACACAATAAGAAACCCACAGTATCATACAGCCCTCTTTGACCATATGTATACATGGTCTTGCCCCTAAAGTAGTCGGTGAGTCGATACATAAATTCAGCAGTGATGGGGCAAAGACTAAAGGGGCAGTAAGTGGAAATTGTAGAATCTGCAGATGCAAACCCACTGTGGGTCAGTCATCCTTTTCAGTGAAAGGTTCACATCTATGGAATGCCATGCCTATGGATTTGAAGTTAAAATCAGAACTCCCATTTTTTTCTGTAAAGCTGAAAGAATGGTTGAAATATTTACAGCAATGTGAACAATCAATATTATTCTTCCAGGTTGGTCAGGTTTACATTTCTCTTTAGTATGCAGATTGACTTACATTTTATTTTTGTGGCTTTGTATATACTGTACACGGTTGTTGTGTTGTATTTTATGTAAAACCTAACCAGGGACGAGGGCCACAAATTAGCTTTATGCTATATACGCTACCTACGCGTCATCGGTTGTCTATGTATAACAATGTCAAGTATATTGTACCTGTTAATTAAACAAGCAAATAAAATATATATATATATATTTGTAAATATTGACAGAGATGTATTGTGCTGTATTTTGAAGCTATAAATAAATGTAAACAGTCAAGAATTAATATCCACTTCTGCATAAACAGATGGCATTTAAGAAAGTGCATTGCTTTCTTTTACTTCAGAAAAATGACAGTAAGAGCTGAGTAATAAGACACGATGCTTAAATGTGCATTAAACACAATACTCAGCAGTCTACATGTGTTTGTTACTTCAAATTACAATAAAAAATTACAAAAGATAAAATCAAACATATCTTATGCCTCTTTCGGGTGTCAATGAGTAAATTTTAAATCTGTATATCCTGCATTTTGCTTTTTTGGAGAGCTCTAAAGAGTCGTTGTTAAATAGCACATAAAAAAAAAAAAAACAGGTGCGACTGGCTTTGACATTGCGACGTCTCCCATTTTCAAAATAAAAGTCCCACAAACATGGTAAGTTTAATATAACTTAATATATAAACTTAAAAATAAGGGAGGGAAATGAACTTTGTTACATAATAATATCTTTGCAACATATTAGTCTGTGTTTTGGCTAATGATCTCCTGATGATACAGCTGTTTGTCAGGTCTGGATGAAGTAGAACATGACCTAAAGTTCATGCAAATCTGCAAAGCAACAGTCTGTAATGTGTTCTGATTGGCTTACACTTGCAGAATTCACATAAGAACGAGAATACAATGTTGATTAAGGCTCACAGTATGGCCATTTCTATGTACTGAGCCTGATCTCATGAGGAAACTATTTAACATTTTGGTTTATTAGCTAATTCATACCAATTCGTATGAGGTCAGTTGTATGAAAAAAAAAATACAATATGATACAATACAATTTTTAAAAGAAAGTGTGACACCTAACCTCACCCCTAAATTCAACCGTCATTGAGGAATAAGAAAATTGTATTAAATTGGAAGGATGAGATGGTACAATTTCATCCAAATTAGCCACTAAATCAAAAAGTTACAAATGCCATGAGACGACGATGGTATAGCCAGATCTTCCTAATAAGGCATCTTTAAATGTTGATAAAATTGGAAGCTCCATTGCTCTTCAGACCTCAATATGAGATTTGGTTTGACTGCATCAGTGTCAACAGTACTAATACTATTTGACATATTGTATTTAAGTTTGCAAATTAATTTTCTGAGGAGAAAAAAAGTTGACGCTTAACTTTAGAAACAAATCTCATATTTTCCTTTAATGTAAGGATGAAACATACATCTGTAAGCCTGATTCCTGATTCCTGAATATATGCAATATACCAACATGCTATTCTTACCCCCCTGGTTGCCGTATTTCATGATGTCTTTAGATTTATAGCAGAATGTAAATCTTCAAATGTCATCATTATTTGTACTGTATATTTACAAGAGTTACTTGGTCTTGAACTCATCAAAGTGCAATAAGATGGTACATATTAACATATTAAGGTATCTCTTCCCTCCATAAAAAAATGCTTATTAAAATGTAACAATCTGTGCATATTTATTTATTGTATCTATTTATTCTGCTAGAACTGAACTTGATAAAACAGCCTTTAAATATGCAGCTGTCTTGGATTGGAATTATCTTAAAAAACCCAAATAAGATTCAATAATTTGACATTTTCCAATCATTTTTAAATTGTTATCAGTGACTAGTGTTTTTATCTCTAAATGCTTTGAGTTCTGTGTGACTCTGGTTGATTAGATATGTTGATCAGGTGAATTTATACACACGTTCACTCAATGAGCACTTCATTAATTACTGTATAACTGCTCAACTGTTCACTAATGCAAGTTTTCAATCAACCAGTCGCATGGCAGTAATTCAATGTGTTTAGGCATGCAGATCTGCTAAAGTTAAAACAGAGCATCTGATTAGGGAAGAAAAGTGATTTAAGGGAATTTTTGGTGACAGGATGGATGAAGTATTTAAAAAACTGCTGATCTACTGAAACTTTAACACTCAACCATCTGTACTGTAGGATTGAGTGGCAGTACACTGAAAAAAAAAAAAACTCACTTTGAACCAACTAATTTGTTACAGCAAATGTATAATTTTAAGTATAATTTAACTTTGGTTCAAACTGCAAAAATAATTATTGTGTTTAAGAAATTAAGAAAATAATTACGTTCACACAAAGTAAAATATTGTTTGCTATAGAGACACAAAATATATATGTGTACACACTCACCGGCCACAGGTACACGGGTACAACTGCTTGTTAATGCAAATTTCTAATCAGCCAATCACATGGCAGCAACTCAATTAATTTAGGCATGTAGATATGGTCAAGACGATCTGCTGCAGTTCAAACCGAGCATCAGAATGGGGAAGAAAGGTGATTTAAGTGACTTTGAATGTGGCATGGCTGTTGAACGTGGACTGGTCTGAGTATTTCAGAACCTGTAACTCAAATGACCACTTGTTACAACCGAGGTATGCAGAAGAGCATCTCTAAACGTACAACATGTCAAACCTTGAGGCGGATGAGCTACAGCACAAGACCACACCGGAAGTACAGGAAACTGAGGCTACTATTTGCACAGACTCACCAAAATTAGACAATAAAAGATTGGAAAAATGTTGCCTGGTCTGATGAGTCTCAATTTCTGCTGCGACATTCGGATGGTAGGGTCAGAATTTGGCATCAACAACATGAAAGCATGGATCCATCCTGCCTTGCATCAACGGTTCCGGCTGGTGGTGGTGGTGTAATGGTGTGGGGGATATTTTCTTAGCACAGTTTGGGCCTATTAGTACCAATTGAGCATCGTGTCAACGCCACAGCCTACCAGAGTATTATTGCTGACCCCTTTTATGACCCATCTTCTGATATCTACTTCCAGCAGGATAACGCACCATGTCTTGAAGCACGAATCATCTCAGACTGGTTTTTTGAACATGACAATGAGTTCACTGTACTCACTGTATTCCACAGTCTACAGAATTCAACCCAGTGGAGCACCTTTGGGATGTGGTGGAATGAAAGATTTGTATCATGGATGTGCAGAAGACAAATCTGCAGCAACTGTGTGATGCTATAATGTCAACAAGGACCAAAATCTCTGAGGAATATTTCCAGTACCTTGTTGAATCTATGCCATGAAGGATTAAGGCAGTTCTGAAGGCAAAAGGAGGTCCAACCAGGTTCTAGTAAGGTGTACCTAATAAAGTGGCCGGAGAGTGTGTCTGTGTGTTTAGATATATATTTATATCTATATAATTAAATATACTATTTACTTTGGTACAAATAGAAAACTATAATTAATATATTTTACCCTTAAAAGTAAAATTCAGCTTTAAAAAAAGAAACTACAATTTGGTAAAAAAAAATACTGTAAATTAGAATTTCCCTGAAATTATAGTTTGATATAAAGACAATATTCATTCATTCATTCCTTCATTTTCCTTTCGGCTTAGTCCCTTTATTAATCCGGAGTCACCACAGCCGAAATGAACCGCCAACTTACCCAGCACATGCTTTATGCAGCGGATAAGCCTCCAGCCTTTTTAGCCTACCCAATTCACACATGTCCCACATGTCTTTGGACTGTGGGGGAAACCAGAGCACCCAGAGGAAACCCACGCGAACGCAGGGAGAATATGCAAACTCCACACAGAAACGTCAACCGACCCAGCCGAGACTCGAATCGGTGACCTTCTTGCTGTGAGGCGACAGCTCTACCTACTGCGCCACTGCATCGGCCTCATATAGACAATATATAGACTTTGAAATCAAAATATTTATTCTCCCCAAGGAAAAAAATACACTGACTCAAGGGTAAAATATTGTTTTTATAGACAATGAATTAATTGAATTACTTGGGTTCGACTTCAAAATCCAAGTTGTATTTTAACACTAAACTACTGTATAATAAATACACATAAAGTTAGGCTATGTTATTAATAGTAATTTTATTTACAATAATAAGGTAAAATATTTGCTTCTGCTTTCAGTATGGCTATACATGCTACTCAAGACGGTAACAACAAAACTCACATTAGAAATACATAAAAACTGAAAGCTCATAAACAGTAGTCTTTTTCATGTGGTCACATGACATAAAAACTGCTGGTTTCAAGTAAAAATACTACTTTTACTCAAAGTAATGCATTTAAATTTCCCGAGGGATTTCGTTTTTTCCTTTACGGCAAATTAAATAAAACAGGTTAAAACCTTTTCCACCTAATCTAATTCCTAATCTAATATAAAAACGTACTTTGACTTAGTCACAGTAGTTCAATTTTTTTCAGTGTACACCGATTTAGCTACTTCTAGCAGGATAACGCACCATGTCTTAAAGCGCGAATCATCTCAGACTGGTTTCTTGAACATGACAATGAGTTCACTGTACTCACTGTATTCCACAGTCAACAGAATTCAACCCAGTAGAGCACCTTTGGGATGTGGTGGAATGGGAGATTTGTATCATGGATGTGCAGAAGACAAATCTGCAGCAACTGTGTGATGCTATCATGTCAACAAGGACCAAAATCTCTGAGGAATATTTCCAGTACCTTATTGAATCTATGTCATGAAGGATTAAGGCAGTTCTGAAGGCAAAAGGAGGTCCAACCCGGTTCTAGTAGGGTGTACCTAATAAAGTGGCCGGAGAGTGTGTCTGTGTGTATAGATATATATTTATATCTATATATCTATAGTTCAATTTTTTTCAGTGTACACCGATTTCCTGAAAATAGAAACCCAATACAATTTGCACCAAAAAATCTAATGTTTAACTGTACAGAGCGCCTTTGATGCTTCCAACAAAAGATATGAGATGCTTTAAAAACCTAATAAGCCCAAAAAGATCCGTAATTACACGGTGAGTTGCATTTTATTATTTGCATCTAACGTAGTTTCCCCCTGCTGTCCACGCTACTCATTTCAATTCCTTCTCGGGGTTATGACCCATCAGTTGAAAACCATTATACTAGTATTCCATTCCAAACAGATCCATGCTCATGTTGTTTGCAATTTGGAGGATGTACGCGAACCGCAAGGCCGTGACACAGGCATAATTAGCATCCGTGGGCATTTAAAACAATTCCTGATACAAAATACGCACTAAAACCCCAACTAAAAGCTCACTTCTACCGTGAAAAAGAAGAGCTCTGAAAGGCTGACATGAAATAGGAGCCAGGGGAAGAGGTGCTGAGATAACTTTAACAACTATTACTGTATCCGTGCCAAGTCTGATAGGACAGCTGAACACAAATTAATTCTCAGGAGGTGTGCGTGCATGAGTGTGTGTGTGCGATCTAAGGTTTCTCTTAAGATGGCCAGGGGCTCACTTCCTCTGCATCTCATCTCGCCTGCTCTCAGCTCCGTCTGATAGGACTCCAGCCAGCGTTCAGATGGTGATATGCCTCGCGGTTTAGCAGATAAAAATGCTCCACTCAGTAGAGCAGCGAGCCTGCTTTTTTTTTTTTTTTTTTTTAATACACCCTAACATCAGAAAAGACGTGAAAAAGACTTACACAATGGAACGGAGGAGAAAGGAAAACCAGACAACAAAGCAGACACAAAAGGGAGAAGGATGTAAATATTTAATGGGCTTATTGCTGCATCAGTGTCCTACATAAAAAAAAAGAAAACCTCTGCGGTAACTATTAGGGTTTGGTAAGCATTTTCCCTCAGATGCAAACCCACAGTACTGGACAGGTGTAGCTATTAACAAAAAAATATTTTTCAATACATTTCATATAAAAATATATTAATAATATCAGGTCACACACTGTGAAAACAACAATTATAATAATGATATTATGCACTCTTTAGAAATAAAGGTACAAAATCTGTCACTTTTGTACAACACAGATGACTAGGGCTTCATGATATTGGAAAAATCAGACATTGCAATGCTTTGTTATTCAGCGATATTTATTTATAGCTCAATTTGTGTGATGATTTGTAATAATGTAATCTATAAAACATAGTCTGATAATAAGCTTTTTTAATATAATCCAATTACAACTGCTGTATATATATGTATATATATATATATATATATATATATATATATATATATATATATATATATATATATATATATATATATATACACACACACACATACATTTGAAGTCAGAATTATTAGCCCCCTGTTAATTTTTCCCCCAATGTTTAACGGAGAGAAAGATTTTTTTCAACAGATTTCTAAACATAATAGTTTTAATACCTCATTTCTAATAACCGATTTATTTTATCTTTGCCATGATGACAGTAAATAATATTTCACTAGATATTTTTCAAGACACTTAAAGTGACATATACAGCTTAAAGTGACATTTAAAGGCTTAACTGTGTTAATTAGGTTAACTAGGCAGGTTAGGGTAATTAGGCAAGTTATTGTATAATGATGGTTTGTTCTGTAGACTATTGAAACAAAATATAGTTTAAAGGGGCTAATAATATTGACCTTAAAATGTTTTTTTAAAAATGTAAAACTGCTTTTATTCTAGCCGAAATAAAACAAATAAGACTTTCTCCAGAAGAAAAAATATTATCAGACACAACAGTTTAACAATCAAATGCAAGCAAAAAAACTGCATAGACTTCATTGTATAAAAGTTAAAATGCAATATATTTTCATTGTTATAACTTCTTGTACACTTTTCTTTAAAGGTCTTAACAAATCAAACAGGCACTTTGACTCTATAAAGGTTAAACTTCACAATAACTCAACAATATGGTTCCTTGTCAGCTATAATTCCACTCGAATTTCCTAAAGGATGAATAAACTGAAGTTGAACATGACATTGTGGATTGTGCGTTGTGACTACTGCAAATGATCACATTGCAATATTGATGTTAAAACAATATATTGTGAAGCCCTACAGATGACATTAGTACCTTTAGAGTTCACTTTTGTACATGTACTATTTTACCTTTAATAAAAATCCTTATAAGGCACTGTGAAGTACACATTTATACTTTTTAGGTATTAATATTAAGGGATCTGTTAGGAACAAAAATGTATGTTTTAAAAAGGTACCTAAAATACTTAATCATATTATATATATACATATATATATATATATATATATATATATATATATATATATATATATATATATATACATATATACATATATATATACATATATACATATATATATACATATATATATATATATATATATATATATATATATATATATATATATATATATATATATATATATATATATATATATATATATATATATATATATGCATGTATGTATGTATGTATATATTTACACACACACATACACACCCACATTATTTTGTTTCAAAAAGTGAAACTTGTGTGTTATATTAGTTCACTACAAGCCTTGATTTGTTTTAATTTTAATGATCATAGATTAAACATGAAAAACAAATCCAGTATTTTACAAAATTAGAATATCATGAGAAAGTTCCCTATGTCTCAATCTAGTCCACTAATTAATGTAAAGCCTTCAAGGGAAAATATGGCTGGAAAAGGTGCACAATTATGTCCCCATCAATATACTGGGGCGTTAGGACCCTTACAGACCACAGGTTCCTGCTGGTCTCACTTAAACCACTTCTGGCAGCAACTGGGCACAGGCCTGCTTAGCCTCTGTGGTCGACCATGTGAAGGCTGCAGAGAGCTAGCTGCCAGCTGCTGTTAGAATGGCCATGTAAACGTCATGTACTGCAATCGATCTAGTTAATAAATAATCTAAATGTAATCCAAAAGTAGTCTGAATATATTACCTAATGTAATCTAGATTTCATTACTGACAACAATTTGTATTGTGTAATTTGTAAGCAACAATTTGTAGGTACACTAAACTACACAGTTCTGATCATTTAAGATAAATATCACACACACCTATAATGTCTGGCCTAGAAAAATTTATATCTTTACACCTTCGTTCAAACATGTTTATGTTATGTTGATCCATACATCTGAATGTGCTCTATTTTTCAAATGTTTGATTTGGAGATAATGAGAGTATAATCTTATGCATATTTCTTATCTTTATATTGTTCTATGTGTATTTTTTTTATAAAATGCAGCTGCAGGATTCCAATAATTTTACCAGTTAAAAATCATGTTCAGAGTATATTCCTCTTGCCAATATACCACAATCCCTATATTTTGATGGTTTAAATACACTTGTGTAATTTGGCCACCACTGTGCAAAGTTTTAATGGAAAAATGAAGTGGCTCAGGGAAAAAAAACGCTTTGCTCATTCATGGCATTAAGGAACTTTTATTAAAGTATGACCTTTGCTTTAGATATTTCTCTCAAATATCCTCAGGAGAAATAAAAATAGGAACAAATGAGACAAATGTTGACATAATAAAAAGCACAGAGCTCATATACTTTGGTTTTGTAAGAACTGAGTGAAAAAATATTTGAGCTCATATTGAAATTTCATTATAGTTTGAGAAATGATTTGCTTAAATGAAATTAAATAAACCTCTTTCGCTATTGTACACGTACCGGTGATTCTCCCTGCCACAGATTACTGAGCCCTGCTTTACAGCAATGATTCCCAAGCAATGAGGTAACTTTGGAAAATGACATTACAACTTTTCAGAAAGTTCGAAAACACATAAAACACAAAATCCATTGCTTTAAAGGAGGTTGACTTATTTGAAGTGGGTAAACACACTGCCCTAAAATGATTAAGTAAATGAACTATTAGCATAATTATAAAATTGAAGTCAACTTAACAGCTTATATATATATATAACGCCTTTTGTATTTATATATATATATATATATATATATATATATAAGCTGTTAAGTTGACTTCTATTATATATATATATATATAAAACCAATTCATATATATATTTCTGTAACTGTTGGCTTAACATATCAAGTTACCAATAAAACAACAACAACAACAACAACAACAACAACAACATCATTAATAATGAGACTTGTTTCACATACACTTTTACAACAACACAACACTCAACTGAAGCCTTATTAAATTAATTGATTCAAGCCAATTTCAAACTAATTGAAATATTAAAATAACAGATTATAAAACTTCTCAAGTTAATGCATTTAAACTCTTACCAAATTAAGATGGAGATAAACTAAACTACAGGTCAGTAAGAAGAATTATCACTTTATTCAGCAAAGACGCATTAAGTGAAGTTTCACAAACTAATTTCGAGAGGAGCACGTGATATGATTGACTGCAGCTGGCCACTCATCTACATTCACTAGTTAGCCAATCAGATTAACCCCAACTCAATATAATAGCCTAGCTAGAACTACTCTCTTATCTTCGTTTTCCGAAGAAACCCCCCATCCACCCCTTCTCCTCCTTTCTTCCTTTACCACGGGGAGCTCTCGAGAACCACCTGATCTCGAACTCCCCTCATATGCTCTATGGACCAGGCGGGAGCCCTGGGCTCACCTATCTCCGAGCTCAGGGTTTTCTCCCGGGACAGCATGCCAAACCTGCTAACAGTTGTCAAACAATATCTAAGTGTGAACTCTTGAAATTGACTAAAAGTGACAAATGGACTTTTGCTTCATAATTATGATGAACTTTCTGTTAATCAAGAATTCTGGATAAAAAAAAAAATTCACAGTTTTTTAAGTCAGCTTGAAATCAATATTTACTTTTATCATTTTTAAACACACTCACCGGCCACTTTATTAGGTACACCTTACTAGTATCAGGTTTGGACCCCCTTTTTCCTTACTGCCTTAATCCTTCATGCCAAGACAAAATCATGCACCGCCCTACATTTGCTCAATTCAGGACCATTTGTCTCATCCTTCAAGTTCCTGGGGACCCACATCTCTAAGGACCTTTTCTGGACCACCAACACCTCCAGCCAGGTCAAGAAAGCTCACCAGCGCCTATTCTTCTTGAGGCAACTTAAGAAGAACCAGCTTTCATCAGCCGTCTTGGTGAACTTCTACCGCTGCACAATAGAAAGCATCCTGACCAACTGCGTCACAGTCTGGTATGGAAGCTGCTCTGTTGCTGAGCGTAAGGCACTGCAGCGGGTGGTGAAAACTGCCCAACGCATCACAGGGACTACACTGCCAACCATAGAGGACATCCAGAAGAAACACTGTCTGCGCCGAGCACGCAGTATTCTTAAGAACACCTCTCACCCTGCTCACGGACTGTTTTCTCTCCTGCCTTCCGGCAGGCGCTTCAGGCTCCCCCGGACAAAAACCAGCAGACTGAGGAACAGCTTTTTCCCCAGAGCTGTCTTCCTTTTGAACTCTGCCCCTCACTGACTCTTTTGCACCCCCCAATACACCCCCCACACTCCTCTAACTTATACTCCTCACAATCACTGCACTTTTTAACATTTGCACATTTAAAGTTTGCACATATTCATTGCACTGATTCATTTACTTGAACTGGACATACCCAGAGCACATGGACATTTGTAATTATGTTTATCTATCTGCACACTTCTGCTATTAATAGTATCCTGTACATATATTCATTTATTGTAAATCTGTTCATAGCTAATACAACCTGTATATAATGTTGATAGTACATCCATCTGTAAATATCACCATAGTTTTTCTATAACTGCACTTTATAACTTATACCTGTATCCTGCACTTGCTGCTATAGAACTGCTGGTTAGACCTAAACTGCATTGCGTTGCCTTGTACTTGTACATGTGTAATGACAATAAAGTTGAATCTAATCTAATCTAATCTAATCTAATCTAATCTAATCTAATTTCAATTGGATGTACATCACAATATAGGAAAAAAGGACAATTTCATGCCGACTTGGTTATCAGTAACCAACTGTTTCATGCCAACTTTAACTTCAAGAATGAGAAGAAATGTTGTTTTGAGCACGATCAGCATATACGGATCATATCAAACCGAAGAGAAAGTATATGAGCCTTTATCTGTGGAAGTGACAAAGGAAAGCTGGAAAATTGTGATTATTATTTTTTCACTAGAAACATCTGATCTGAGAAATTTACTCTCCACAAACTCTCAATGCTGTCTGGGAGAAACAATTGAAACATTAAAGAGCTAAATTTTTTTGGATATTTCTTTTCCTATGGGAAATCGTATAAAAAGATGAGGAAAGAACTTTAGGATTTGATGCCCGTCACGTGTGGTGAAGGAATTGAGATCTTATTACCACCAGTTGCAGCATCATCCACCCCGTCAATCCTTGTTTAAGCCCTAAGCAGACACCAGCACAATCCATCTCTCTCTCTTTTCTTCATCTGCCCCCTAATGTTTCTTTTCTGCGTCTGTCTTACTCCCCCCTCTGTCGTTCATTGTCCAGATAGAGTCTGGTGTGGACAGACAAGGGCCAGCTGTCCACTGTGCCCCCCAATGGGACGGTAAACCCCCCTTTCTTTTTTTCACCAGCCTCCAGTAACATCTGCTGCGTCCACTCACAATATCCCACAAATGAATGGACGGACGTTTATGGAAAGAGAAGCCAAACTGATGTGGATGCAAATTTAACATGACTTCCTGTGGCCCTGCAGTCTCAGCGGTGGGATGGTTGGTGAATGAGTCTCTGTTCTGTTAAAGCTGTTGTCCAGTTCCCCCCTCCTGCTCTCTACCTCTGTTTAACCCACGTCTGATGTCCAATGCTGTTCTCCTACGTGCCATTACACAGCATAGAGACCTATTCACACAAGTAGTACATTTACAGCAGTGGTTCCCAAGCCCCGGGCTGCAGACCAATACCGATCTGTAGATCAATTAGTACTGGGTTGCACAACAAATATTTGCATTTAATTTATTATCTGAATCCGAACAATCCGAATTATCTTGGTTTCATCTCAGTCACTTACTGCCAAGGAATGGATCTGCAACTCATTTATCAATAAATCAGGTGAATCCAGGATGTCTGTGCAAGAAGATCAACTGCTGGAGATCGCAGATGACGGAGGTCGTTTAGGGGGCATTCAAATGTCATGTCTTTCCTGCAGACACACTCGCGCCTTCAAGGGTATGAGGCGCCAGACTGGACAAAAGTTGAGCGAACACAGAGTGACCAAATGCGTATGAGAGTGTTCATGCAAGTGACCGAATGTGCACAAGGTAGACCAAGTGTGCGCGCGAGAGACAGAATGTGCGCGCGGTAGACCGAGTGACTTAATATGCGTGAGAGATACCGAGTGTGCACGCACGAGAGAACGAAAGCACATGAGGTAGAGAGAGTGTGCATGCAAGAGTGACTGAACGCACATGGAGGTAGACCGAATATGCGCGAGAGAGACCGAATCCACGCAAGAGAGACCGAGTGTGCACGTAAGATTTACCAAGTGTGCACGCAAGGTAGACCGACAGAATGCATGTGAGAGATTCCGAGTGTGAGCGTAAGAGTGACCAAATGTGCGCGAGGAAGACCGAGTGTGCACGTGAAAGAGACCGAATGTGCGCAAGGTGGACCGACTGTGCGGGCAAGAAAGACCGAATGTGCGCAAGGTAGACCAAGTGTACGCGAGAGAGACGAAATGCATGCGAGTCAGAATGCCTGTGAGAGATAGAGTGTGAGCGCGAGAGTGGCCGAATGTGCACGAGGTAGACCGAGTGCGCACACGAATGACTGAATGTGCATGAGGTAGACAGAGTGTGAGCACATGTGACTGAATATGCGCGAGAGATACCGAGTGTACACGTGAGAGAGACCGAAAGCACATGAGGTAGAGAGAGTGTGCACGCAAGAGAGACCGAATGCACATGAGGTAGACCGAATGTGTGCAAGAGAGACCAAATACACACGATAGAGACAGAGTGTGCGGGTAAGATTTACCAAGTGTGCACGCAAGATAGACCGACAGAATGCGTGTGAGAGAGACAGAATGCATGCGAGAGATACCGAGAGTGAGCGTGAGAGTGACACGTTGTGCTCAAGGTAGACTGAGTGTGCATGTGAGAGACGAACGTGTGCGTGAGGTAGACCAAATGTGCGTGCGAGAGACCGAATATGCGCGAGGTAGACCGAGTGTTCGTGCAAGTGACCAAATATGCGCGAAAAATACCCAGTGTGCATGCAAGAGAGACCAAATGTACATGAGGTAGACCGAATGTGCGCAAGAGAGACCGAATACACGCAAGAGAGACCGAGTGTGCGCATAAGATGTACCAAGTGTGCATGCAAGGTAGACCAACAGAATGCATGTGAGAGAGACAGAATGCAAGCGAGAGATACAGAGTGTGAGCGTGAGAGTGACCAAATGTGCGCGAGGTAGACCGAGTGTGCACATGAGAGAGACGAATGTGCAAGAGAGATACTGAGAGTGTGCGCAAGGTAGACCAAGCGTGCATGTGAAAGAGACCAAGTGCGCGCAAGGTAGATCGAGTGTGCGGGGAAAACAGACAGAATGCAGGCGAGAGATACCGAATGTGCAATTGAGAGAGACCGAATGTGCACGATGTAGACCAAGTGTGCAAGCAAGAGAGACCAAATGTGCACAATGTAGACCGAGTGTGCGAGGTGTACCGAGTGTGGGGGCGATAGAGACCGAAGGCGGGCAAGAGATACCGAGTGTGCACATGAGAGAGACCGAATGAGCACAATGTAGACCAAGTGTACGTGTGAGAAAGACAGAATGTGCGCGAGGTAGACAGAGTGCGTATGTGGTCTACCTTGCGTGCACACTTAGTCTCTGTCATGCACACATTCTGTTTCTCTCGAATGCATTCAGTCTCTATCGCGCCGACACTCGGTCTTTCGAGAAGACACTTGATCTCACTCGCATACACTTGGTCTCTCTGCGTATGCTTGATTTTTGTCCAGTCTAGCATCTCATTCAAGGGTGCTTTAGAATGCCAAGAACATACTGCAAGTCACATGACAAGAACTGACCAATCAGCTTTATACTTTGTATGTAATATACACATTTCGGTAGACTATCTCAGACAAACACTGCAGTGCTTTTTAATTTCCTTCATAAGTAAAACTTGTATCAGAGTTGCAACAATGTTTTGACAGCTTGTCATCCTCTGAGAAAACGGTTGATGGTCACATAGCAATCTACGTACACTCACCCACGGGCTATGGTAAAACTGTCAAGCCGTGCCAAGCAGCCCCACAGTGATAAAAAGGTTGGAGACCACTGATCTATAGTACAGCACTTTTTGTATTTGTTTACATTTTTGTTGTGTTTGTTGTTGAGTTCTCTGTACGGTCAATGAACTTTTAGGCCACTGATCTTTTAAGGTATGTACGTTTTTGGGTCATGTGTCTGGAACCGGCAGTCTGCCTACTTTTCTTTTAAAAAAAAGGAGCAGAAATAAGAGCATTTTAAGTGCTTTATATTTAGGTCAAAGATGGTTTAGGGATGGTCCAGAATGGTAACAATAAAAGTGTAATACAGTATAATTGCGTTAAAAATGTAAGAACAACAACCATACAGAATACATTTTGACTTTTATTTTTATTAAAAGACACCAACTAATATATCATTTAATGTAAGATTATATTCCAAACAGAAATCATCCTCTATATCACTGGTCTAACCTGGAATCATAAATATTTAAGCTTAAGTATGATTTTATATTGAACTGGGATAAACCCAAAAAGTAACCATTACATTTCATATACCCAATCAGTAGGGTTTAAACAAACTGCATGCATGTAAGTGAACAAATCTATATGGGTTAGCCACCAATTTGGGAAAATGTGCTATGCCAGTGTATTTCATTGGACTCCCAATAACAGCATATATTTACATCACTCAACACAAAACATAATAATATCATAATAATTATTCACTGATCCCACAACAAATTCACCTGTGATTGGCATACAAACTTATTAATCTTTAAAACGCTGCAGACTAAAGGCTTCCTGATCATTTGAAAGAATTCTGTATGTTTGAAGTTTTTCCAGTGACAAGCCTTTCAGTCGAAACAAGGCATCGTCACATTAGGAGATTTAGAAGACACTTCTTTGAAGATTTTTCATAAACTTGGCTTTTATTCATGAGTTGAAATAAACACGGCAACTAACAAGATCTAAGCTTTCAGACATTGGGCTTTTATCACAAGGCCTTAAAAATGCACCAAAATTACCATCATTCACTTTTTAATGCTATTTTTATTCACAGTTCGACCTTTCTGGCACAAATTTTAATTTCATAAAACGTTTAGCTCAAAATAATTTAGTCTATTTGGTCTCCATATAAATGGTAATTCATTTCAGGGATAATTTGACAAGATGACAAGGACACTTACAAAAAAATTGTACAAGTTGTACTTTTTCAAACATTAATTTCAAAGACTTCAAAATTTCTAAAAGCACAATTTTAAAGGCCTATTTCAACTTTTTTTTATAACCCTTATAACCTCTCTGATTTTAAGCAGGATTCAAACCAGCAATATAACTAAAGATGGAAGTCTCCAGCATCTGCTGCTAATGTGCCTCTTGAGATGAGCGAGTGAGGTTTATTACACAGCTCTTTTTAATTGACATATGTTACACCTATACACTACCCGCAAAAAAATCCCTTCACATCAAAGTACATCTCCTGCCGTGTAGTCAAGATTTTTATGTTTATTAGGTAAATAATCTCACAAAGCACTTAAGTCATTACATATTGATAACACTGATGTTGATATCTCTGCTCCCTGAGTAAATAATAATTCATACCAAAGGCAACATGACATGATTCAATGACTAATTGCTCAATGAAAATGACAGGAATAATTGCATCAAAAAGGCTAATTGACTTAGAAATGCTTAGAAAGTGTTATATTAATTAATTCAATAACAGATTCAATTAGGATCAAAACAAGCAGCTGCAAAACAGCGAAAAACAATACTGTGTCTAAAATATGGCACACTTCTTTAATGAACTGTTCTAATGCACAATTTTGTTATATTTGAGATATTTTGTAATTTAAATACAGTTAGGTCCATAAATATTTGGACATTGAACAATTCTAACATTTACTTGGTAATACTTGGTTGCAGTCAATTACAGCCTGAAGTCTGGAACGCATAGACATCACCAGATGCCATGTTTCATTTCTGGTGGTGCTCTGCCAGGTCTCCTCTACAGCAACTGTCTTCAGTTCCTGCTTGTTTTGGGGGCCTTTTCCCTTCAGTTTTGTCTTCAGCAAGTTAAATGCATACTCAATCGGATTCAGTTCAGGTGATTGACTTGGCCATTACATAACATTTCACTTCTTTTCCCTCAAAAACTCTTTGACGGCTTTCGCAGTATGATTTGGGTCATTCTTCATCTGCACTGTGAAGTGCCATCTAATGAGTTCTAAAGTATTTTGGTTTATTTTGAGCAAAAAATATGCTGATTTAGCACTGTGAAGGCTTTTTTAAAACTCTAATCTGGCCTTCCTGTTTTTGAGGCTCACCAATGGTTTACATCTTGTAGTGAACCCTTTGTATTAACTCTGGTGAAGACTTCTCTTGATTGTTGATTCTGACACACATACCCCTACCTCCTGGAGAGTGTTCTTGATCTGGCCAACTGTTGTGAAGGGTGTTTTCTTCACCAGAGAAAGAATTCTTCAGTCATCCACCACAATTGTTTCAGAGGTCTTCTGTTTTTTTGGTGTTGCTGAGCTTACTGGTGAGTTCTTTCTTTTTAAGAATGTTCCAAACAGTTGTTTTGGCCACACCTAATGTTTTAACTATCCCTCTGATGGGTTTGTTTTGTTTTTTCAGCCTAATGATGGCTTGCTTGACTGATAGTGACAGCTTTATGGATCTCAACTTGAGAGTTGACATATTCCAAATACAAATGGCACACTTAAAATGAACTTTGGACCTTTTATCTGCTCATTGTAATTGGGATAATGAGGAATAACCCACAACTGGCCATGGGACAGCTTAGAAGTCGATTGTCCAATTACTTTTGGACCCTTAACAAGTGGGAGGCACATTTGCAAACTGTTTTAACTGCTACATCTTTCACCTGATTTGGATATAAATACCCTTAAAATTAAAGCTGACAGTCTGCTGTTAAAGCACATATTTTTCGTTTCAAATCAATTGTGTTAGTGTATAGAGCCAAAAATGTTAGAATTGTGTTGATATCCAAAATGTATGGACCTAACTGTATATAGAAATTACCATGTTATATATTTTGTTGACTCAATAATATACAATTTACTGTTTTTCTTTACCTTTTATTTGTAAGTATACAAAAAAATTTATAAATCCAGTCTTTTCAGCAAAAAACAAAAAAACTAATTGTAATCAATTTAATTTTGATGCCTGCAACACACTCAAAAAAGTTGGAACAGAGGCATGTTTAGCACTGTGTTACAAAAACTTTTTTAATACAATGTTTAACCATCTGGAAATTGAGGATACAAAAGTTTTACAAGCAATCTGCCTTAATACAACGTCCAACAGACAGTGCTCATTATTATCTGTTTCTCTTTTTCTTGATGAGCCAAACATTTTCAACAGGACACAGAACTGTACTGCAGGCAGGCCAGTCAAGCACATTCATTCTATGTCTACAAAACCAAACTGTTATAGCAAGTGCAGAATGACACTTGATCTAATAGACCTAAGATGAAAGACATCATTATGATTGCAGTATATGCCTCTATATTCTGCCAATATATGCCTCTATGTCAATGGTACTTGTGCATCCATGCCATTTACTTTGCTGTTCCTTAAACTATGACAGATTTTTATTGTTGTTGTAAATGCTCACAACACATGCAAATACATAAACATGCTGCAAATAGCACAGACCACAATGGAAATGTGATGAGGGAGCCCAAAAATTAATGAACAGTGATGTTAAATCCCAAAAAAAATCTCACCTCTCAGTTCTCAGACAACACTGCTTAATCTAAACAGGAAGCAGCAGAGATTGTCACTTTTGGGGTCCCCTGACACATTTCCATTGTGGTCTGTGTTATATATTACTGCCATTATAACAGCTTCAGAACTAAAATAGCTTGAGAACAATTATGTCTGCTCTCTCTGTGTTCTATCAGTAAGCTTTTAAGTTTGCTAATGTGTATTAATATGAGTGCAAACGATCTAAAGAGCACTGAGTTTTCAAATGTATCTGATATAAATGTAGATGCAGTCTAAGACACGCAAGAATGCAGAGCGTTCAAACTCAGACGCAAGCAAACACACACGATCCCACACTCTGACCTCTAGTCTTTCACCTCATTTTACACTGGAATCTCAGCGGCTCACAAGCGGCATTCAAAACACACTGCGCTGATTCACAGCCACTTCAGTTCTGTAGGAAGAAAATAACTCGTGTATCAGCATTCAAGTCGCCAAACCCGCCTCTTCTCGCTGTTCTCCCCTCATTTTCCCTTCTTTCTATTCAGTGTGTGCATGTTATCTTGTGTGTCGTCAGGCTCATGGTTGAACTACTGGAGGTGCTGATGTTGTGTGGTTGGGGAGCTCAGGAAGGGCAGGGCTCCTGTCACAATGGTCCCCTGTTTTAAACACCTCACCTCTGCAGGGAGCAGCGGGTCCCTCTCGGAAGGCACTCGTGCGGAGCTGAGGTATGGCTTGCCAGCAGCACACACACATTGTGTTCACACATATATCCATCGGAGTTGCTAATCTTCCATTCACACTTTCATCACAAAAGTATTCCTCTGTGCATGCCCACACACACACACGCACGCACGCACGCACGCACGCACGCACGCACGCACGCACGCACGCACGCACGCACGCACGCACGCACGCACGCACGCACGCACGCACGCACGCACGCACGCACGCACACACACACACACACACACACACACACACACACACACACACACACACACACACACACACACACACACACACACACACACTTTTGTTCTCATGTCTGGCAGACTCAGACGTCTGGGCATCAGAGAGAGGCTGGTGTTGTGAGTGTATAAACTGCCCTAGGTGACCAACGCATAGGAGTGAAGGAGAAATTATGTATCATACATGCGTACAACACGTTTCCCTATCCACGAAAGTGAAAGTAATTATTAAGGAGGGTCATCTCTCATTCTGGCGTTGTAGATGCTCTGTTTAACTGTTTTCTCTCTAGTGAAGAGTTCAGTTTCTCCACTTACAAAGTCCGCCATGTAAATAGCAAATGCACCATGGTGCGACGCATCTGACTCTTAAAGGGAATAGGAGATGAGACTCTGATTGGTTTATTCTCAAAACACATCTATAACTCATTAAGAGAATAAGCTCAGCCCTGTAGGACCATGCGCTGTGACGCAAAGAGGATTTTTCCATCCTTAAAATAGCAAAAGTGGATTCTGACACACCCTTAATGCGTTTACACCCTGTGCTTTGCGCTTTGCGCATGGATCGTCAAAATAGAGCCCTAAGATTCCAACAATTTTTTTTCTGAATATAAACTTTAGTGATGTAATGCTGCATAGACTGTTGATATGGTGAAACTGTACAGCAAACTAAATGTTTCACTATCCATCCAATCATCATCCATCCATCCATCCATCCATCCAATAGCTTTGTCTTTCAATTCTTTGATCCATCAATTCTATTCAATTCATTTATTCATCCATCCATCCATCAGCCATTATTCTCTTTGCGCTTGTCTGTCTTCTACCTATATCAAGCAGTCTTTCCATTCATCCATCCATACAGTAGCTGTTATTCCCTTTGCCTTTCAATTCATTGATCCATTAATTCTGTCTTCTACCTACAGTATGTAATGCAGTCTTTCTATTCATTCATCCAATCATTCATCCATCCATCCACCCACCAACTGACCAACCAATCCATCCATCCATCCATCATCCTCCATCCATATATCCATGTTTCATTCTAGCCATCTTTTTTTCAAAATTTCTGCCATTATATCTATAAATCCACCCATCCATCATCCATCCATCTCTCTATCAAAAATTCTGTCATTCTATACATCTATAATTCCATCCATCCATCCATCCCTCTATCAAATATTCTGCCATTCTATCTTTCTATCTATCTATAAATCCATCCATCCATCCATCCATCCATTCATCAATCCATCCATAATCAATCTTCAATCCCATCCGTCTCTCTATCAAAAATTCAGCCTTATCTATCTATACATCCATCCATCCGTCTATCATACATCTTTAACCTTGAAATTTAGGGATGTATAGAATTTTCGGCTTCCAAAAATTATTGGCTGAAAATTGCATTTTTGGTTTTCGGCTAAAAGAGAAAAGCAGCCAGATGCCTGTCCAGTATTCAGTGCAATTATTTCAATTTCCCTTCAACTGTAGTCACTGGATGCAGAAGATGCTGTGTTATGACACCCATTCATTTCAATGCACTGCAAATCCCAGTTTGTTGCTGCATCGACCAAAGCTCAAGAGCAGCGGAGAGTATGCGGTCATGCAGTAAAAGTTCAAGATAGCTTAATATTCCACTCTGTAGAAATTCCATTTATAATCTTGTTTCTATGCTTCAATATGCAAAAACTCATAATTATTAATAATTCTTACAAAGCAAATCCAGTTTTCAGCCAAGTGCATCCAGAATTTTCAGTTTCGGACCAGAATTTTAATTTCAGTGCATTGAAAAGCTTTTCTTGCCAAAACTTACAGTCACAGCTATTTATTCATGATTGCAAATATTTACTTGCACCATTAAACCATTCTCTATTTATTTCAGAATGCCACACAAACTTGTTTGGCATGTTGATTGTCACATGTTCTCACATTAATCGCATCCTGTGTGCTCTGTACAAAAGTATGTACAGCATAGATGGGTTTTGTTATGTGCTGTGTTTCTATGGAACTGAGAACTTACAGAGACGAGAAAGAAACAAGGAGTGTGTGTCTCACTTTTTTTGAAAGCGTGAGAATGACTGACAAAACTGTTTGTGTGTCTCGTCAAACAGCAGGCGGTCACTGCAGCAGAAGAGTGAGGTGTGTTTGCGCAGGAGAAAGAAAAGACTGAAAGGTTTGAGTGAGGATCAGCGTGTGTTTGCATAATTCTGGGAAGAATCCACTCTCTGTCACTTCACTCTCTGAAGTGTGTCATGGCACAGGAGAGCCGAGGAGATCAACAAAAAAGAGAGGAGTGACGTTCATAGGAGAAGAGACGAGAAGTTAGAGGAAAAGACATGATGTCATACAGGAGAAGTGAGGAGATCAGCATAGAGTAGAAAAGAGATCAAGGAGCAGCATTGTGAAGTAACCAACTAAAAGCAGAAACACTACTAACTTGCATACAGCTGAAGACACATTTAAGGTCCATATTTTCAAATTAGCAATACGATTTTTTTTTCATTTGGATTGTGAACATTATATTATTTATTTTTATTTTGCTTTAAATTTTGAAGTCTGCAAGTTGACATTTCATTCAGAAAGATGGGGAAAAGGGTTTGATGAAAGTTATTACAACCTAACAGACACCTCCTCCTCACCATTTCTGTTTGTTGTCATAGCACTGTGAAAACTGACAGTTGGAGGGGCGTGGTTAAGTATGTTAGCCTTGCCCAATACCTCAAACAGATGTAATCTGAGAATTTAACTGAAAACAAACAGGAAGTGCATTCAGATTTTAATTTTAGATTACAAGGACAAAGGCTGCGTCTGAAATCGCCTACTTCCATACCATATAGTATAGTACCCTAAAAATAATATGCGAGCCGAGTAGTATGTCCAAATTCATAGAATACGAAAAACAGTTTGCGAGAAGTACCCGGATGACCTATTACCTCTGCCGAGATTGTGAAGTGTGCATCCGTTGCACGTTACGCTATCCCGTGATACACAACGGGAGAATTCATGAATGGGCGTGAAGCGATGCAACTGACGCAGTCAGGTCACATGAGTATGCTCGAGTTCTTTTCATACTGTATAGACTGTACTTTTACATTTTTTTAAATAAAAATAAAAATAAAAATAAAAAATAATATATATATATATATAAATATATATATATATATATATATATATATATATATATATATATATATATATATATATATATATATATATAAATTATTTATTTTATTTATTTTATTTTATTTTTTTTTGTATTTCGTGGAATTATTAGTGACTTTAAATTAATAATAGCAGTTAAATCCTCCACACTTTCTCTTCTTTGTGGCATGAGAGCGCCCTCTGCTTCTTTGGGGGAGATTTACTACTGATGACAGAGTGGTGTTTCTCTGAAAAGATGTGCATGACAATCGCAGCTTCTGCATGATATCATTTTCATTTTGATTTATTGTGGAGTCCTAATAGGAGCACATACCGAGATGACAGAAAGAGCTGGAGTGTGGGTGTCTGCAGGCCAGCGGGAGGTTGGGGGAGAAATTAAAAGAGTTCATTTTCAGTTATTTTAACCCAAGAAATGGTTAAAAACAAACCCAGTTAAGCAAAATGTACATTTTCTACCCCACTAAAGGCTTCTTTCTCATTATGTAGTTAATATCAAAAGATATACTAAGCGATTTTGGTTGTGAGATGTAGTTTGTAGTGAAACCTCCTGTTGCCGATCCATCTTGCAGTGTAAACAAAGCAGCGACAAAATGCTAGCCCAGATAGTCATGCGGTGTGAAAACATCTGTGACACGCTTACTTTAAAAATCATGCAATCTGAACTCAGCATAAGCCGAATACATTGGGTTTAAAGAACTAAAAGTCATGACTACAATTGTTTTTGTGTTAATTTAACCCTTTCATGACTGAGTCATAAATACTCCACCTGACCCTCCTGCGTGAGGCTTATTTTTTGTGACCGTTACTTAAAATCCATTACATTGTACTTCCCATGGCATCAAGTTAATAACGTGACCCACCAGGCCCATTGATCTATGTATATATCGTATTTTGTTTCTTTTTGCCCTTTTCTGTAAATATTGACAAATGTTCTTGTTATATTGTGACATTTTTGTACTCTGATTCTCAAATATGTGATAGAACCTATATATTGTCTTTTAAATAGCTTAATAATGATCATACTATTTGTTATGATGGGTAATGGGCACCGTCATCATTGCTAGAAGGGATAGAGCTAGGATCGGAAGTTAACGAGAAGTACTTATATTATTTATTAAATTACACATTAATTGTATTTTTTATTAGCTTTATGGGGTACAGCTGAGGATACTCAAGTCAATATAGCATAATCTAATACAATTGTATTTTATTAGTTTATGCTGTATTTTACATGAGTATCCTCAGTGCAGTGAAGTCTAGATGGGATACAGCTGAGGATACTACAGTATAGCATCATTTTTGTGTGAAGTTCAGATTTTCCAACTTAAGCAATTTACGCAAAACGATCTGCGTCATTTGTGTATATCGCACCGCAGGATATCTATTTGCATCTTTGCATTGACTTAACATGTAAATGACTCAAGCTTGACACTTCATCTGCGTCTGGTGTGAACGCAGCATTAGGGTTTAGGTAGGGGTAGACGCTAATAAAACACAGTTAATGCATAATTTAATAAATAATATTAATACTTCTCATTAACCTCTGATCACAGCTGTATCCCTTCTAGCAACAACCGGAGGAGAAATCCAGTCTTCTGGATTTATGTCATGTTTAATCATAATTTTCTGCTGAAATACATGAAGGTAAGCAACTGTTTATCTGTGAAAGGAATAGAGAAAATAGTCTAGTAATATAAATGGTGTGTATCTTACATGAAGAAAGCACATTGTCTAGTTATATTGAAAAATAATCATTACTGCTGTCTCCATAGACATCCGCGTGTGTTTTACAAACCTTAAATGATACATGTTTTGCTTGTAGTTATGTGTATTTGAATGTCTGAAACCTAAAATAAATGTTAAATGTGTGAAGGCATGGACAAATTTTGATTTGTGAGTTATGACAAGCGTTGTGCACCTCTTTTTGTGCCTCAGCACGTGCCGTCAGATTTAACTTTTAGTAGTTGATGACATGCGCTCTGAACCTTCTAATCATACCAGTGTAATCGTAGGCTTCAGGGACCATCCAAGGCTGATCACACCGGTGTGATCGTACATATGAAAGGGTCAACTTGTTTTAATAAGTTAAACAGGTTTCAACTACATTTTTTTAAGTTATGCAAAGATTAACTTAATATTTTTATCCCACTTCAATTATGTTCGCATTCAGTAATGTTTATGATTTAGCAAAATAAGCAGAGAGTAGGTGTTCTTTGTGGCTGTTCAGACCTATTGAACCACATGAGCGTTTATAAAAGCAATCTTGGCAAATGAGTTTTCAACTACCTTTGGAAGTGACTGAAAGTGGAAAAGCTTCAGACCTCCGTTAACACCCGTCTTTAGCGTCATCCACTTGAGATCAGACCAGCAAAAAAGCAACGTAATAACAGGGTGTAAACAGAAACAGAAAATCTAAAAAACGAGACCATCAAAAACCAAAGCAAAACCAAGATCAAAATAGAAGGGAAAAACTAAATAAATAAACAGGAAGAAAAAATGATCAATGGAGAGAGAATCAAAACCTTTTTCATATATATAAAAAAAGAAAAAAACGGAAGTAAAAAGCTTCACCAAATCCCCTGACTAAACCTAACCTTAAAATTGAGCCTTAAGCAAAATGTACAATAGTACATCAATAAGATTATACAAATTCACACAAATTATCTTCCTATTGACCAAAACATAGTTATGAACCGCCATGGGAGCTTGTTGGGAAATCAACAGAAGAGCAGAGAAGAGTTTAAGAGAGATGAAAGTAGGAAAACACAGATGAAAGGAGATAAAGAGAGAGGAAAAGAGAGGAGATCAAGGCAAACAAGACAAAAGATCAACAGAACGTAGAGTAGAGCAACGCATACTGTAGGAGGAGTAGTAGTAGAGATGAGATCAAGAGAGAAGAAAAGATCAACACAGAGGAGAGGAGATCAAGAGAGATTGCTGAGGAGATCAGTGAGAGGAGAAAAGAGAGAGAGAGGGAGGCCTTAACGTGTCCTACTCACGTATCCAATGAAGAGAGGGATTAGAACACAGCAAAGTAGGTTGAAGGAAAAGGGCTGAATTAGAACAGGACCCTTGAGAAGCAGATCAAGAAGAGGATGGGGGAGAGCGAGGGAGTGGTTAGGAGGAGAGATGGAGGGATAGAGAAGAACTGAAATGGAGATTGGAAACATGTTAAGAGAGAGCATAAGATAGAGAGATAGAAATAGAAAGAGAGAGAGAGAGGACTGTCACAACATTAGATCTACACACTTCTCCAATACATCTTAAAAAAAAACACCATTCTGATCTCACAAAGAAATGTAACCGCTTCATGTTTTGTCAGTTAGTGACTAGTTTCTATGAATTCCTATGATTTACGACAAATGAAAATGTACAATTTTTAAAAGACGTGACACCAAACCCAACTGCCATTGAAGAATGAACAGAGTGGATGGCAACATCAACAGATTGTGGTATTAAGACAATGGTGCTGCCCATTACATTACAAACCACAGGAAAGGGAAAATTCTTCAGCAGGATAGCGCTCCTTCTCATACTTCAGCCTTCACATCAAAGTTCCTAAAAGCAAAGAAGGTCAAGGTGCTCCAGGATTGGCCAGCCCAGTTACAAGATATAAACATTATTGAGCATGTCGCAGGTAAGATGAAGGAGGCATTGAAGATGAATTCAAAGAATCTTGATGAACTCTGGGAGTCCTGCAATAACGCTATCTTTGCCATTCCAGATTACTTTATTAATAAGTTATTTGAGTCATTGCAGAGATGTATGGATGCAGTCCTCCAAGCTCACGGGAGTCATACACAATATTCATTCTTTTTCCACTTCACCATAACTTTATATTCTATACTGTACATTATTTCTGTTAAGTGACATGACTTTTGCAAAAAGCAAGGTCAGAAAGCTCAGACCTTACTGAATAATTAAATAATTAAAAATCAAGGCATGAGCATGTTTTATTTTGGTAAAATAAGTGTAATCTAGAGGCCTTTGCCCTTCATAAAATTTGATCGGCAAATTAATGCGGTTGTCAAAATTAGTTTTTTCTATTTTAGATATATTTCCAAGCTGAAGTATGTCCTCTCTTTCAGTGATTTGGAGAAAGTTGTTCATGCTTTCATCTCTTCTCGACTGGACTATTGCAACGCATTGTATTTGGGTGTGAGTCAGGCCTCTCTCTCGCGACTGCAGCTGGTCCAGAACGCAGCTGCGAGGCTCTTAACAGGCACAAAAAAAATGAGAACACATTACACCTGTACTGGTTTCCCTACACTGGCTGCCAATCCAGTTTAGAATTCAGTACAAAGTTCTGTTGTATGTTTTTAAATCCCTCCATGGCCTGGCCCCTGAGTATATTTCTAAGCTAATTAATATACACCAACCTGTGAGATCTCTTCGCTCTAAGGACCGTCTCTATCTGCAAGTTCCACGATCACGCTTAAAATGTCGAGGTGATAGAGCGTTCTCAGTAGCAGCTCCAAGACTCTGGAACGATCTTCCACTCTCCTTAAGAACAGCTCCAACTTTTGAGTCTTTTCAGAGGTCACTGAAAACACACTTATTTTCTTTAGCTTTTAATCATGTGATGTGAGTTTATGTATTTTAGTTTTTGTGTATATTTGCATGCGTTGTGTGTGTTTTGTACAGCACTTTGGTATCCATTGTGGTTTGTTGAAAGTGCTATAGAAATAAATTGAGTTGAGTTCATATAAGTCCCTTCTGATACCAAATGATCAACTAGACATCAAGTTATTATTTGCTGTTCCTAACACTTGAGCAGGCGACATGACATTTGTCAGGTAGTGTAGAGTTTGACCATACGAAATTCTGTCGTACAGTGAAACGAAAAAGGGGTAGGGTAAAACAAGATGATTAGACATCTTTACATTGCTTACATTCATGTTTTACATTTCTGTACAGTGAGCTCATGTTTTGATCTTCTATAAGTTTCATGCAATTAAGTGATGCAATTTCACAGGTCAGAGTTCACCAAGTTTGAACTTTGGAACGCAGCGACATGCAAAACTTGTTGCATGAGCTTGTGTTTCTGTTCTGCTGCATTCGCATGCGTATGAATGGAAGTCTATGGGGTGAAAAGTACAGTGTGACAGCAGCTTTAGCCTGTCATAAACAGAGAGTCAGAAAACTAGTCAGAAACATTATTACAAACCATCTGAATGAATGTACAGTTTTTTACTTTCATTATCTTTTTAATAATCTTATTAGTCTTTTTTCTAATTTCTGTATGTATTTCTAATCATTTTTAATATATGTATACAGTGTATGTTGTTTCACCTGGCTCAAAGATGTAACATTAAGGGAGACGACACAGCGAAATAAAGTCAATAATATTATTTATTCTAACACAATTGAAAATAACATTACCAAAACATCAGTTTCAGTAGGTTCAATCAGTGTGAAAAGCAAGTGAATGGATGCGGTAAACGTTGTCAGTGCTAGTGTATGAATGCAAAACAAAACATAAAGCCTAAATTGAAGCGCAGCTCTGGTCAACTGCCTAAACAATGAATGAACAGCGGTCCACCGCAAAAAACAAAAACATATTTACATATAGGAGTAGGTCACGTCCAGTGGTGGAAAGAGTACTGAAAGTTCATACTCAAGTAAAAGTACCATTACTTGCCTAAAAATGTAGTGCAAATAAAGTAAAAGTATCTATTGGGAAATTAATCAAAGTAGGAGTAAACAGTAGGCCTTTTAAAAGTACTCAAAAGTAGTGAGTAGTGAGTATTGAGTATTACGATGTGAATGGCTTATGCATTTACATGAAATTTGTGCATGGATGTGTAAACTTAACTTTCTGTAGTGGATTAGTAACTGTTTAAGAGTATTTAGTGGTTTCCGTCCTTATACTGTAAACATCCGTCATTTTCTCATCAGTGACATGCAGTCAAGAACAAGTATCACATGACTTGGACAAGAATCAAATGACTGATTAATCTACTTCAGCCAATCCATAGAGACAAGAAAAAAGTAGTGACTTCAGGTTGAAGGAAAGTAGTGGAGTAAAAGTACCGATACTGCACTAAAAATGTACTCTAGGGAAAGTAAAAGTACATATTTTCCATTGGTTTGGATTTGATTGGATTTGGATTTGATTTGATTTGATTTAGGTTTGAATTGATTTGATTTGGATTTGAATTGATTTGATTTGGATTTGAATTGGATTTGAATTGGATTTTGATTTGATTTGATTTGATTTGGATTTGGATTTAAATGGATTGGATTTGATTTGGATTTTAATTGAATTGAATTGAACTGAAATTAATTTGAACTAAGAGAGAGAGAGAGAGAAAGAGAGATAGATAGATAGAGAGAGAGAGAGAGAGAGAGAGAGCGAGAGAGAGAGGGACAACATAAGGCACAACAGTAGCCTGGAGCAAGAGAGGGAGAGCAGCATGTCTGTTTTCCTACACATTTGTCTGTGCGTATGTGTGTGCGCGCGCCTGCATATAAAAGTACTTCACTACCCTACTTGATGGCCTAATCATTACTGAACCATTTTTCGACATCGTGAGCGCTGCCCCCCTGCCCCATTATCTCAAAGGTAATGACAAGGTCAGATTTAAATGCATCGCAACAAGTATGAAGTACACCGTGTACTCGTTCCTGGGTGAATTAGTGTGTGTATTCAAGTGCGATTCTTTGCGTATCATCATGAGAGGCTGCAGCCTTCTAATGTGCTCCAGGAATATCATTGTCGATTGACCTAGAATGATGATTCACACGTTTCTCATTCTCAAGATCAACTCAAGGATTTGGCCCTCTAGGCATTCGAGAGATGCTATAAACCTGGCATAGTAAAACTCCTAGTAAAAGTTACAGCAGATCTGATGGATTTCACAGATACATGATTGATAGCCAAAGGCTCCGCGGAGTTCAAACAACATCTCCGTCATTTTTATGTTAATAAGATATGTAAGATTTCACCAAAAGATCTTTTTCTTTCTTTTTTATGTTAATATCTCGACGTTACACCAAGAAATCAGGAAATGTCTTTCTTGGTGATCCGGACTCTCCATTCCTGTCATCGCATGTTTCGTGATGACAGCTGGGAAGTGAGGCAATCTCACGGTGGAATTGAACGGATTGGGCTCTGATTGGTTCCTTTGAAGTGTCAGGATAACATTCGGCAAAGCAGCACTTTTCGCTCTGTAATGTCTATTCATGGATCTTAGGTTTTTTATTTCTGCCTGCGCACTCAAATAGCAGAGTTGCTTTTCGAATCATCTGTCGTCTCAGAAGGAATGGTGAACTTGTGTTTTCGGCTTTTAAAGTGGAAGCTGTGAATTAGAGCATCGGTGCACTTTTATGTTCCTCTGTCAGTTTTACATAATGCAGACTTGGGAGAAGTGCTCTCCAGCTCAGACGCAACGCCCATGGACCATTCACACTGTCTCTCATGCTTACTGCACACCAAATGACATGAATGAGTTTTCTCTAAACGGCAAGCTCCAATCGGATTGACTGACTTTATGCAAGTCATTCTGCAGATGATTTTGAAGGAGTAAAAGTAATGCCAGTTCTCAAAAAGAAAAAAAAAGGCATCTGATTTTCTTTAAAACTCTGAAAACACACCAGGTTTTGGAATTTTTTTTGTATAAATCCTATTGATATCTTGGTATGAATACTTTACATGCACTTGCAATTATATTAACCAGCATAATGTTAATGTGCCACATTCAGAATCCTCGGATTTATTCATTCATTTTACTTCAGCTTAAGCCCTAGTCAGATCACACAATTTTGTCACGATTTCCTTGACTAAGGGTGTCGAGGGTAGTCATAAACGACAACGTGACATGAGATTCAATAATTTCTTCTCGTGTAATGTGGCATAGTTTACGACAACCGATACCATGTCTGCGATGCCTTATGACGCCATCCCAGAAAGTCTACTGACCACTGGATCATGTTTATTGTAGCATGTTTCATTTTCTTTCCCATTCCTCAAGATCAGTTCTGTCACGTGGGTCACACTGGGCGATAGGAATGCATAATTTCTCTGTTATATCCGCGGTGATGCTGTTAAACCAATGGTCAGGTAATCAAAAAAAATAGGCTGCATATTTAGCCAATTTATGGGTGGGTCTTCGCTGGATAAGATCAATCATTGGTTATGCAAACTACATTCTCTAAAATATTAAAGTGTTTTAAGGAATTTTATCTAACAGACTGGCACAAATATGCCAACAACTCCATTCTTGCATCGAGTTTCTAAGTTCTCTCAGCCTTCCAACTGAATTCGTTCTTCAGAGGTAAGCTGGAAACACGTTCAATGCTGCGAATACTTAGTAAAAGCCTGTCTTGTTTATACAAATTACTTGATTAAACTAATTAAATTGAAACTTACAGACAATGGACAATTTGGTCATTTAATACAGGTTTCTCAAAAACTATGAATATATAATTTTATTTATTTAGGCTAGTTTTATTCTTATTTAACAAACCAGTTTGTGCTTTGACGCTGAAGCATATACAGTAGCTGACTGGTATTGAAGCACTTCACCTCAGATGTTATTCATTATTCTTGTTTATCTAGTAGATAACTAACCAACAACAAAAAAAATACATTAAAATTAAGATAAATTATCCTAAATGAAATTCGTTTCAAAAAGAAAAATAGAAAAAAAAAAGAAAAATATACAAATTATTATTTTTTTGTTTGTGCCCGTCCACTACTCAACTATGCGGGTGGATGATTTGTTTCGCTATTTCGAAAATAAGGATTTAATTAATGCTCCACTGTAATTGTTGTATCACAAACCTCTGTCATATAGTTGCGAATTATTTTATTATGTCATTATTTTAAAGATTTCGTCTTAAGCATCTGATTTTTCCTTGGTGCTGATGTACTTTCATTTTCTGAATTTAATAAGCAATCCATGGCTGGAAAAAATACATTAAATTTAAAAGAAAATATCTTAGTTTTACAAAGGAAATATACATTTGATTCTATCAACGTCGTAACGAATGACCTTAAATAATGTAGCCTAGTTGACAGCAAGCATCAGTGTCGCTCGTTCGAGCCTTGGCTGGGTCAGTTGGCATTTCTGTGTGGAGTTTGCATGTTCTCCCCATGTTCGTGTGGGTGCTCCGGTTTCCCCCACAAGTCCAAAGACATGTGGTATAGTTGAATTGGGTATGCTAAAATTGACCATAGTGTATGTGTGCGAATGAGTGTGTATGTGTGCTTCCCAGTGATGGGTTGCAGCTAGAAGGGCATCCGCTGCGTAAACCATATGCTGGATAAGTTGGTGGTTCATTGCACTGTGGCAACCCCAGATTAATAAAGGGACTAAGCCGAAAAAAGAAAATAAATGAATGAATAAATGAAAATGAGATAAATACTGTTATGGCTACATTTGCGACTGCTTTGGGGAATAACACTCGGAGTAGACGTCATGGGATGACTAATCATGAAGGAACGTGTAATCTGGCACATTTGTTATGACAAGTCAAGATTTAATGAAGACAAAAATCGCATAATCTGACATGACTTTTGTAACCGACAATAATAATCATGTGGTCTGACTTTAGTCTCTATTTCAGAGGTCACCAAAGTGGAATGAACAGCCAACTACTCCAGCTTATATGTTTTACACAGCGGATGCGCTTCTAGCTGCAACCCAATACCCACACACTCTCAACTGATCAGTTAAATAGCACAAGTCTTTGGACTGTGGGGGAAATCAGAGCACCCAGAGCAAACCCACATGAACACAGGGAGAACATACAAATTCCACACAGACATGCCAACTGACCCAGCCGGGAATCTAACCAACAAACTTTTTGTTGTGAGGCGACAATGCAAACCACTGAGTCACCATGCCACCTTTATTTAACCGATTTAAGATTTTAAAGAGTCTAATACTTCTATGGTTTTACTGATTGATAGTCAATTAAAGGTTTAAAGGCTATGTTCATTCATTTTTTTTTTCGGCTTAGTCCCTTTATTAATCAGGGGTCGCCACAGCAGAATGAACCGCCAACTTATCCAGCATGTTTTTACACAGCGGATGCCCTCCCAGCTGCAACCCATCACTGGGAAACATCCATTCACACTCATTCACACACATACACTATGGACCATTTAGCTTACCCAATTCACCTGTACCACATGTCTTTGGACTGGGAAACCGGAGCACCCACAGGAAACCCACGCGAACACTGGGAGAACATGCAAACTCCACACAAAAATGCCAACTGACCTAGCAGAGACTCGAGACAGCGACCTTCTTGCTGTGAGGTTACAGCATTACCTACTGTGCCACCGCATCGCCAGGCTATGTTCACAGTATTTTGAAATTTTTTTTGAAACCTCAGATTCCAGATATTCCAATAGTTATATTTTAGGCCAATATTGTCTATCATAAACATGTCACAAAGCTTATTTATTCAGCTTTTGTGTGGCTTATAAATTAAAATGTCCAAAAAAATACACACTTATGTTGATCAAGGGTTACAAATAAGGAGTTATGATGAAACAGTCAAAATCAATCATATACAATAGTCCAATTTAGTCCCCACACCTCTAAGCACATTTGAGGTCACTTTACACACACAGAAACTTTAATATGTGGTTTATGGGGATTCTTAATACTAGACAATGATTTTTTTCATCCTGTATATTCCATCCCCTATCCTTAATCCTACTAGTAGACACATAGGCCTATGTACTAATGATGGAAAAGGTTAAAAGGGGCTCATTAAATGGATAGTTCACCCAAAACTGAACATTGTCATTATTTACTATCCCTTTACTTGTTCTAAACCTGTTTGTCTTAATTTACTCTGTTGAACACAAAAGAAGATATTTTGAAGAAAGAAAAAAAAAAACCTGTAACCACTAACTTCCATAGTACCGTTTTATCCTTCTATGGAAGTCAATGGTTACAGGTTTACTTATATCTTTAAAATATCTTCTTAGTGCTTAACAGAATAAAGAATCTCATAATGATTTGGAATCACTTGAGGGTGAATACTAGGGTTGGGCCAATAGACGATGCCATCGTCCTTCGCCAATGGCCAATAGACACCACGATTCTGAGCCGGCATTGCAATCCTCCGCCCGTCGCAAATCCGCTCATAAAAAATACACACTTGGGCCCCGTTTACACTAATATGTCTTAGTTTTTAAATGGCATTTTAGAACTAACTTATCTTTATGAATTATTTATAATTTGGTTATGGGTAAAACTAAGACCATGTGAGTCAGGTAGTTGAAACGGTAGGCTACATATTATTAATTCGTTATGAATTCGCCTATGACGAGGATGCCATAGTCCATCGCGATGTTTTATATAAGACATTGTACGATTGCCAAATTGGTTGACATCGCCCAATCCTATAGTGAATACAAAATGAGTACATTTTTGGGTGAACAATCCCTTATTATAAATTGATTATTGAAAAGATTGAATTGATATAATAGTATTATTATTGTATATTTATTGTTTTTATTGCATTTCTATTATTTATTGCATTTATTGAGTACAGTAGTTTGCAAATCAGCCAGATCAGTTTTATTTCCCTTTGTCTAATTGGGTGGTTGTTGTCCGTAATAGAAACAATGCGTTTCCAGACACAGTTATGCTGACAGTCAAACGTCTAGTTTCGTCAGAGTGGGTGTTTAATGAGTGGGTGCACTTATCCAGTCCTGAATTAACTCAATGCCAAATAGCCGTGCAGCAATACACGGACATGACCATGCTAAAATTAGTGTTCATCGAGCACTGAATTAGTGTGATTTGTTAATGAATCACTGAGAGTTCAAGTGAAGGCTCTTCATATGGCACGGCTTCTTACACCCACTCCCCGAGCGCGAGCAGGGCATGGTGGGTGTACGGCGGGGAGCACCAGCTCGCATTTAACGAAGACAAACGGTTCCCGTTCAGCAGGGGGTATTTACCGATCCTGGGATCAGTCTGGCTGGAGAGAGACGGCGACAGCAGGAGCTTCAGCGGATGATTACACACCTCTAAGCCAAGTGAGGAGCAGGACCGAGGCCAGACAGAGAGAGAGAGAGAGAGAGAGAGAGAGAGAGAGAGGGAGACAGAGACAGATGGGAAGAGAGATGAGATACTAATACACATATACAGAGGGGGAGGGAACGACAGGACAGAGAAATAATCTTTCATTGTATTGCATGTTGACAAATGCCCACAAGTATCCTCACAAAGTGTCAGTGATTTCACACAGCCGCGCAGAAGACAGGAATTTAGCTACAGACCAGTGGAGAGAGTGAAAGACTGAATAACACTACCAGCGGAGCTTTAGATGCATGCTCGTGTTTGTTTTTTCTTATTCAGAGACGTGCGAAGAGAACTTCGGCTTTTTCATTACCAACACAAATTCATCACTGTCATAAGCCTCTGAAGCACACATTATTTTAGGGGAAAACATTGAATGTTTCATGGGTTATTATGAAACAGTTAGTTACGGCTGTCTAATCTGATTGGAAAAGCAGTGATCTAAACAAGGTTGCCTGTCATTCAGAATTGAAACTAAATTCCTGACAGATCTACAGACAGGTTTGAGATGGATCAATGGATGGATGTTTAGATACAGTAGAAGGATAGAAAGATATATGGATTGATGGATGCATCCACAGTCAAACAGACAGATGGACTGATAGATAGTGGGATTATAGACTGGTGGAAGGATGAATAAACAGATAGATAGTGATGGACAAATGAATTGATTATGGATGAGGGGTGGATGAATGAACAATCATTAATTGATGATGGATTGAGGGAAGGATGAATGAACAGAATAATTAATTGATGATGGAATGAGGGATGGATGGATGGAAGGATGAGGGGTGGAATGAGGGATGGATGGATGGATGGAGGGAAGGATGAGGGGTGGAATGAGGGATGGATGGAACGGAATGAGGGATTGGATGAGGGATGGAAGGATGGAATGAGGGATGGAAGGATAGAAGGATGGATGGATGAAATGATAAAATGAGGTATGGAATGATAGACGGATGGATGAAATGAGGGATGGATGGAATGAGGGACAGATGGGATGATGGATAAAATGATGATAAAATGAGGTATGGAATGATAGACGGGTGGATGGAATGAGGGATGGATGGCATGAGGGACGGATGAAATTATTTAATGAGTGGATGGAATGATAGAATAAGGAATGGATGGAATGACGAATGTACGGAATGATTGGATGAGTGATGAATGGAATGAGGATGGATTTAGGGATGGATGGATGATTGAACAAATAAATAAATGGATAATGGGTTGTGGATGGATGGATTGATGGATGGATGGATAAACAATGGACCAAACAGAACCGATTATTAGTGGGATTATGGATGGATGGATGGATGGATGGATGGATAGATGATTAGACCAATGGATGGATGGACACGTGGATAAATGACATGATAGATAGATAGATAGATAGATAGATAGATAGATAGATAGATAGATAGATAGATAGATAGATAGATAGATAGATAGATAGATAGATAGATAGATAGATAGATAGATAGATAGATAGATAGATAGATAGATAGATAGATAGATAGATAGATAAAAACAGTTTATAGATAGACAGACAGATAGATAGATAGATAGATAGATAGATAGATAGATAGATAGATAGATAGATAGATAGATAGATAGATAGATAGATAGATAGATAGATAGATAGATAGATAGATAGATAGATAGATAGATAGATAGAACAAAAAGCCTGTTGAATGGATGGACAGAGAAATGGATGGATTTAAATACAAAGGGAGACAGATAAATAATTAAGACTGCGGCTGTGGCCAATTTATTCAAATTCACATTCATAACTAGAACAGGAGCCAATTCTTCAGTTGTGAGTTTTGCACTACCCTGGTTTGTGAGTGCGCTGGCACCATTCCTGTCTGCATCACTCCAGTTTTATGTATTCCAGACAGGCTGTCGGTCTGTGAGATGCTCTACAACACAATAGTTGATTCTGCTTTGGCTTCTTTTGGAACTGCTTTCACTGCCAGGGAGAAAAAAAAAATCTGTATTGTTTCTAAAGTGCAAGTTACTCAATATTAAATTGCTTTCTGAACAGCTGTACAAAAAGCCTGCAGCCTCAGGCCTTCAGCCAAATCACAGCGGCCCTGATCTTCAATACAAGAGTTCATGTGCTATTATTTAAATACCAAAAAGGAAACAAACACATTAGCTAAATTAATAAGTTGTTCGGGAAGCTTCAATAAGCCATTCTTCACAATATTTATTCCCTTTGTAAAAGAAAATAAGCTGTCATCACATTCATTGCAGATGTTTTAGTGGAGCGTCCTTGCATCTTTTATTACAACCAGTGGAGCTTCAGACTTCAGATTGATTTTAAACTAAGAATTATCTAGACTAGAAAAAGGCATTTACATAAAATAAATAATAATAATAATAAAAAATAAATAATAATAATAAAAAATAAATAATAATAATAAAAAATAAATAATAAAAATAAATAAATAAATACTATAAATAAATAAATACTATAAATAAATAAATAAATAAATAAATAAATTATATATATATATATATATATATATATATATATATATATATATATATATATATATATATATATATACATATATATATATATACACACACACACACACACACACACACACACACACACACACACACACACACACACATCGGCCACTTTATTAGATACACCTGTCCAACTGCTGATTAACGCAAATTTCTAATTAGCCAATCACAGGACAGCAACTCAATGCATTTATGCATCTAGACATTGTCAAGACGATCTGCTGCAGTTCAAACCGAGCATCAGAATGGGAAAGAAAGGTGATTTAAGTGACTTTGAATGTGGCAGGGTTGTTGGTGCGAGATGGGCTGATCTGAGTATTTCAGAAACTGTAGATCTACTGGGAATTTCATGCACAACCATCTCTAGGGTTTACTGAGAATGGTCTGAAAAAGGGAAAATATCCAGTAAGTGGCAGTTCTGTGGGCACAAATGCCTTGTTGATGACAGAGGAGAACGGCCAGACTGGTTCGAGATGATAGAAAGGCAACAGTAACTCAAATAACCACTCGTTACAACTGAGGTATGCAGAAAAGCGTTTCTGAACACACAACATGTAGAACCTTGAGGCGGATGAGCTACAGCAGCAGAAGACCAGTCAGCTAAGAACAGGAAACTGAGGCTACAATGTACACAGGCTCACCAAAATTGGACAATAGAAGATTGAAAAAATGTTGCCTGGTCTGATGAGTCTCAATTTCTGCTGTGACATTCGGATGGTAGGGTCAGGATTTGGCTCAACAACATGAAAGCATGGATCCATCCTGCCTTGTATCAACAGTTCAGGCTGGTTGTGGTGGTTTGGGGGGATATTTACCCGAGTATTGTTGCTGACCATGTGCATCCCTTTATGACCACAATGTACCCATCTTCTGATGGCTACTTTCAGCAGGATAAATCGTGAATCATCTCAGACTGGTTTCTTGAACATGACAATGAGTTCACTGTACTCAAATGGCCTCCACAGTCACCAGGTCTGTATCCAATAGAGCACTTTTGGGATGTGGTGGAATGGGAGATTCGCATTATGGATGTGCAGCCGACAAATCTGCAGCAGCTGCGTGATGCTGTCATGTCAATATGGACCAAAATCTCCAGTACCTTGTTGAATCTATGCCACAAAGGATTAAGGCAGTTCTGAAGGCAAAATGGGGTCCAACCTGGTACTAGTAATGTGTACTTAATAAAGTGGCCGGTGAGTGCATATATGTATATTTCCTTATTAGAAAATTATAAATGCCATTTTCAGGTGTGTATGTTTGTCTGGACGTGTTTATAAAACAAGAACACAAGAATATGGAATAAAACGCATTTTCGTTTAAAAGCAGAGGCGTTATTATTTATTTTGATATTTAACTTGCTATATATTCCTAGGATTGCCACTTTTATGTGAAATTGATCAGAAATGATGGAGATAACTAGCAACTAAAAAAAACACTGGTCGTAAAAAACTTAATTCAATGTAATAATTGTTGAAATGCTGGTGTTATGTTTTCAGTGTAAACAGCTAAAACTCAGGGGCCATTTACATGGTAATGTTTTCATTCAACAACAACCATGTTTTTTTTGGGACTAAAAATGCAGAAATCTGAAAATGGATTACCAAGTGAAAAGTTTTTGAAAATGCCGCCGTTGTCTTTGAAAATGATGATTACAGTACGTTTTTTTGTATAGGATGAGAGCAAACAAACACATAATAATGGCAGAGTATGTGCTAGTGTTTTTGCTGCTCAAGTGTTTGTTAATGCTTCATCAGTCTGAATTTACTTCACATTACAACCAACAGCAGAGATGCATCTTAATGCACAGCAAAGTATGCATACAAATCACTGCAGAGCTGCCAATGACACATCATTATTACTTTCTTACTATGAGGTGACAGTGCCAAATTACTAGCCTGATTGTTGTTTCACGTAAAGATAAAACTTTTCTGTTTTAGGCTACATCATTGTTGTGTAAATGTAGCCTCAAATGTTTGAAAACAGAGGTGCAGTTATCCACAATGGCTCTTTCACTGGCCACCTGGAATATGATGTATAGTAACCTGATTCGTCAAGACTCCAGTAACAACAAAATATGAACGTACACAGCGTAAATGGTCACATATCATGCGTTTTAGGCTGTATAGTGTGGACAGAGATCGTTTTTTGTAACTTAAAAACACCCGTCGGGATGAGGAGCATTTAAAATGTTTCATACAGTGAAAAAAATCTTAATAATACCTACATTTTACATTTTTGGGTCTCCTCGCTCAGTCTTATTGGTGCTATAGTCAGAAAAAACTCTTATACTTCTTCATTTGTAGTGTGGTCCTTAAAAATTTCAATAGTTCCTCCGCTTACCCCTACGCCTCCAAACTAAAGAGAAATGGGACACCCCTACGTTCACATGAAGGGGTAGGAGTGTCCCTAATCAGTAAGGGAAAGGCCTAAGGGGTAGAATTGAGATTAAGCCTTAGACTCCTTTACATATTTTATAACTTCCCCACAAGGTCTTGATAAAAATACCATTATAAATCAAAGCATACCTCAAATATGCCTTATTGATTCCGTCTTAAACCTGACACCATGAATAAATACATCATTTTCTTTTTTCAATTTGAACACATCCTAAAAAAAACTCTCTAGGCTCTATTTTAACAATCTAGGCGCAAAGTCTAAAGCATTAAGGGCATGTCTGAATCCACTTTCGCTATTTGAAGGACAGAAAAATATGCTCTGCGCCCCACCACATGGTCTAACAGGGTTGTGCTTATTCTCTTAATGAGTTACGGGTGTGTTTTGAGTATAATGTGCATTAAACCCATCAGAGTCTCATCTCCCATTCCCTTTAAGAGTTAGTTGTGTCGCGCCATGGTGCATTTGCTATTTACATGGCGGACTTTGTAAGTTTTCCAACAGAAAACCGTTTAAGGCCATCTGCAGCGCGAGGATAAAGAATGAGCCTCCTCCATTCAGCCCTTTTACTTTCTCTTTACTCCTTTACTTTCGTGGATAAGGAAACGGTGTTGTACGCACTCAACTGAAGACATCCATTAGCCTTCATAATTCATTTTGTTTATTAAGCGCAAAGATTTGTTTCAAAACTATAACTAAATTATTAAAAATAGAAGAAAAAAAAACATCCAAACCCCCCGACATGAAGGCATGGAGGCAGTGTTTTTTATATGTAGAAAATAATCATTTTTGTAATATTTTAATCCTTTAATTTTTTCCATATGTAAAGGTATTTGTGTATTGCTGTACACCCTGTGTGTATAAAGCAATGTGTACATGTTTTGGACCTGCGTAGGCGCATAACTAATACGCACTTCACTGGACCTTAGACTAGGGCTGTTTCTCAATTCCAAGAATGCAGAGAACGGACTTGCGTTCTTGTGAAGACCAATCTTGCCAGATGTCCTTGAAAGAAAGAACTCGGGAGACCACGAGAACAGAGAATGCGTCCTGTGAGGAATGAGATGTTGCGTTCTTCCTGATGGTCACATGACCTTCACACATTTTTAATGCAAAGTTATTTAATCCTTACAGCATTCATACAACGATTTATTGTTTTTCCCCTTTTCAATATTTATACCATGCATAAAGACTTTACAAATATACGTTGCACAATACAAATAACAGATTTTAATTTTAATTTCAGCAAACAAACACCCTTAATGTGTTTATGCCTTTATTAAGATTTTCATGGTAATGTCTGTTTTCACCGTTTCATTTAGGGAAACTCCTGAGATAAATAAATGGTGTCTCTGAAATTTAATAAACCTATATAAAATGCTGCGCTTCCCACCTCCAGTCACTTCTAGAGTGAGTTCGGTATTCAAGTCTGCATCGGTGTGTCCTCTAAATCAAGAACACATCCGGGAACTTTCACTCGTCCTCTGTTCTTGTGGTCTTGCATATTGGAACTGAACTTTGGCAGTTGATGATAATTGCACTAGAACACAAGGATGCAAGACAGCTGAAGAACGCATATCGAGAAACAGCCCAGGTTTTAGTTGGTCAATGGTACAGTCTATTTCAGTACTTCCAAATAGCAACGCGCCAACAACGCGGCTTAACACACCTCCTTTTCAGACCAGACCACCCATGAGTCTACAAAGTGGTGCAAATGGATTTGTTATTTAAACAACGTGGAGCAAAATATGAAAATTAGGGTTGCACTGGTCTGAAAATAGCAACAAATCGCGCCAAACAAGTCTTGCACCTTAATGTCATACACCTTGCGCGTATGATAGGGCCCTCTGTCTCATACCAAGCAGGGATTTGTCTGCCATACAACATTTTCAATAAGAACATCAACTCTTTCATCATTATTTAATAGATCTTTATCATCTTATATACTTTTGCTAAATTTTTTTCAAACTTAAATTAAGCTCAAACAGAAACTTCAATAAGTCAAGTTAACTATGAAGAACATCTTTGAACAATAATTTTTTTATTCTTCCTCTGTGTATTCAATATTCCCCACATTCAACTTTTGCTTGCATCTTCTATCAAGCTGTGAAATATTCCAGATCGCTAACCCATTTTCTTTGCACCGCCTGGATGACAGAAACAGCTGAAGCACTTAATCAACGTTTTTAATGCTTTAACTAAAGCTTCAGAAGACTGCAGCCAATTGAGCTCTCGGTGAAATAGAACGCCAGTGTTGACCGAAACAAAAGGCGTAAAAAGTGAGCAAGCTGGCACCGGGTGGGAGGGCTGCGTGCCAGCGACAGACAGACTGTGCCATTTCAAAAGGTTACGGCAGACTGCGAGGCACTTACGTCGAGAGACAGACAGAAAATAGAGATGCAACAAACACATATGCATATGCACGCACGGGCGCTACATGTGGGAAAAGTGCAACTGGTGCCGTGCCTTTGGAAGGCGGCCTACTCTGACCCTTTACAGTGTCGTTTCCTCCAGTTTCTGTCTCTCTCTGGCTTGGAAGGACCCTCCCTGCGTGGTCCCTAATGGAGCGATGATTGTGCTGACCTTCAGTTCAGTTTGGAGATAGACAGGAAAAGGGTGGGGGGGCTGAGAGTGATGGAACGCAATGTTGAGAAAGTCAAGCTGGGAGACTGAGATATCAGAGGAAGGACATTAAATAACCGCAGAAGGAGAGTGAATGAGGGAGATCAAATGGGAGGAAGAAAAAAAAAAATCGTAAAATTAATGGTTTGATGTGATAGTGTAAAATTATGGTTTAAAGTGATAGTTTAAAAGTAAAAGGGCCATAATTTGCTCACCCTTCATATCCATATAACTTATATAAATAGATTTCCTTTTCTTTTGCAGAGATTCCTAATGACCTAAAGACATATTGGGCTCCTCAAAAAACTTTTCAGTTCCTTGAAATTGAGATTTTTTTTATACATCACCATCTGAAATCTGGTAAATAGCTGAATAATTTCCATTGATGTACGGTTTGTTACAGGACAATATTTGGCAAAGATACAACGATTAGAACATCTGAATTTATTATTTAAAAAAAAATAGCCTTTAAATTTGTCTTTGCAATTGATATTACTAAACAAAAAGACTGTTGATATATTTACAGCAAGGAATTTACAAGATAACCTAATATTGTAATGATGATGTTGACATTAAATTGAAATCTGTCATTTTGACCCACACACTTTGGTTTAGACAACTAGATTTGTTGTCCAGGATCAAATTTTTTGTATGTTTTACTGCAGAGTATAGTGTTATTTCATATTACTTTGTAACTCTTGTAATTTATGTATCAATTTATTTAGTATCAGATAATGTTATTTTCGGAAACATGATATTTTAGCCAACAAAAAAATACTCCAGTTTTATGGTTTTATTAAATCTGATCAGATGTTGCAATACACCTCGGTGTCTAAAAGAAGCTAATTAAAAAATTATAATACAAATATATATATATATATATATATATATATATATATATATATATATATATATATATATATATATATGCGCAGTAGTGCTGTCGCCTCACAGCAAGAAGGTCACTGGTTCGAGCCTCAGCTGGGTCAGTTGACGTTTCTGTGTGGAGTTTGCATGTTCTCCCTGCATTAGCGCAGGTTTCCTCTGGGTGCTCCGGTTTCCTCTGGGTGCTCCGGTTTCCCCCACAGTCCAAAGACATGCGGTACAGGTAAATTGTGAAGGCTAAATTGCCCGTAGTGTGTGAGTGTGTATGGATGTTTCCCAGAGATGGGTTGCGGCTGGAAGGGCATCCGCTGCGTAAAACATGTGCTGGATAAGTTGGCGGTTCATTCCGCTGTGGCTACCCCGGATTAATAAAGGGACTAAGCCGAAAAGAAAACGAATGAATAAATATATATATATATATATATATATATATATATATATATATATATATATATATATATATATATGTATATATATGTATATTTTATTGAATTTTAATTAACTATTGAAAAAAAAGATATATATATATATAGCCTGTTAATGTGTAAGTAATGATATTTACTTGTGTAGAAAACAATTAAAATCCCTTTAAATATGGTAAATATGTTATCTTTTTCTTTTTGTTAGCTTGTGATTCTTCAGCATATATATAGACTACCATGAGCTTGGACAACTGCATCCATACATCTCTGCAATGACTCAAATAACTTATTAATAAAGTCATCTAAAATGACAAAGAAAGCGTTCTAGCAGGACTCCCAGAGTTCAAGATTCTTTGGATTCATCTTCAATGGCTCCTCCATCTTACCCCAGATAAGCTCAATAACGTTCATATCTGGTGGCTGGGCTGGCCAAACCTGGAGCACCTTGACCTTCTTTGCTATCCTGCGGAAGAATTTGCCCTCTCCTCTAGTTTGTAATGTAATGGGAAGCACAAATGTCTTGATACCTCAGGCTGTTGATGTTGCCATCCACTCTGCAGATCTCTCGCACGCCCCCATACTGAATGTTACCCCAAACCATAATTTTTCCTTCACCAAACTTGACTGATTTCTGTGAGAATCTTGGGTCCATGAGGACTCCAATAGGTCTTCTGCAGTATTTGTGATGATGGGATAAAGTTCAACAGATGATTCATCAGAAAAATCTACACTTTTCTAAATGCTCAACTAGAAGTCAAGTTATTATTTGTTGCTCTTACAATTGGGATCGAAGACAAAACTTCTGTCAGGTAGTGTGTGTGTGTGTATAACCATAAACATCTACATTAAATCTAAATTACTTTTTCTTATTTGTACTGTATAAATAACTTTTATTTCTAGGATGCTAAAGGTTATTTATGGAATCAGATACCAACAAACAACATGTTTTTTTAGAGTGTATGGTATATATTGATATTCTTAAAAAATACCTTCTGCTGCAGGGTTTGTAAATAATTTGAAGTTTCAAATGATCTATTCTATTCATACTGTATGCTGGTATCAGAACATATCGTATTCCTGAGTGAAAGAAGAGCCTGCCGAATGGACAGCAGCGATGTACAGTACTGCTGACATTCACACAGCAAAGATAACGCACAGAAAATGAGACGAAGTGCTATGAAAAAACAATAATATCTAGCAGCCTGTAAATATAGAAGCAATCACCTGAGGCTGAAGCGGACAGAAGAGAAAACAGACGGAGGGAGAAGGAGAAATACGCACAACTTTATTTAATGAAACATTTCACAGCAGGGAGCTTATCACAATATCTGTGAAGCCTTTCACATAACGCACACACACTCGCACACAAACAGATTGAAAGAGCCGGACTAAAAGAAAATGATGGAGAAAGAGAGAAAAGTAAAAGCAATCAGTGTTGGAGAAGCTCATCATGGTGACTGAGAGGAGAAATCAGCAGAGGAGATGCAGTCCTGAGTGGAATCGGAGCAGACATTTACCTAATGTAATGCAATTCAATTTGCAACTGTGCCTCAGGTGATCATTCATTTCAGAAGAAACTGTTTTGATCATCACAAGTTTTACAAAAAATGTACACAGAGGAAGAGTTTGAATCTTCAAAAGTGAAAACTGAAACTACAAATTGCTAAACATCACTGACAAAAGTTATGGGGAAATTAAACTTAATGGGGCCTAATAAATCATTGCATTTGACAGCCAGGATTACTTTAATTTCCCATCAACTTTATGAGGTGCATCCTGAGATCCTTTAAAACAGTACAAAATGAGTAATGTGTGTAGGACAAACAGATGGGCACAAACACACTAAAAGTTTTATTTTTTTTGGCACAGGTAACAAACACTTGCTTATTACATTATTATTTAATAATAAACAATAACTAACAATGTGTAGTATAGTCATTGTGTGCATATTTGACATTAAAGTGCTCCAGTCCAAAATTGTGAATCTACTTCATGTGGAAAATTAAAGTTTTAAAAAAGGTTCTTGTTTTTTTGCCCCTTTAAATTATTTAAAGTTGCCATATACAATGATACAATATGTTAATTTTTTTTTTTGCTATCTACATATAATGTATCTTGTTTAGGAAACTGCAAAATAATCACATAAACCCGGAATTAGCCATGATATTATATATTTCGTTTTGACCTTATTTAGAAGGGTTGTGAACATTAATCCAATTCAATTCAATTCACCTTTATTTGTATAGCGCTTATACAATGTAGATTGTGTCAAAGCAGCTTCACATAAAAGGTCACAGTAAATAGGAACAGTGTAGTTCAGTTTGTAGTGTTTAAGTTCAGTTCAGTTGAGCTCAGTTCAGTGTGGTTTAATAATCACTACTGAGAGTCCAAATATTGAAGAGCAAATCCAACGATGCGCAGCTCTACAGATCCTGAACCATGCAAGCCAGTGGCGACAGCGGAAAGGGAAAAAAAACTTCACTAAAGGCGGAAGTGAAGAAAAAAAAAACCTTGAGAGAAACCAGGCTCAGTTGGGCACGACCATTTTAATTTCTCCGCTGGCCAAACGTCAGCATATGTCAGCTCCTGACTGACACACACACCAACCAACTAAGTGAGATTTAAGCTACAATTCTTGAAATTTTGTTTATAATTATAAATTATGGCCATTTCCCCTTGCCAATTTTAAAGTTGCAGTAGGTGATTGTCTTCAGAAACAATTTTTGCTGGTTGAAAGTCTCTACACATTTCAATAGTAATGATTAAACTAAATGATCAAAATGTATTTATATGTATTTTTATATTCTGGGTAAGGCATAAGACCAAAAAAAAGTTCATCCAACTAAAATTTGTCAGGCCGATAATTCCCATAATTCTGATAAGAAGCCCAAATTGTGTCAACAAAAGCAAATTTGTACATCTGCAGCTGTTCATGCAGATCTGCTGTCCGCCGCGCGTTCATGTGCAGACGAGACAGTCACATCGGTAAAAACAAATGCTGAATCAATATTGGAATTACTGTTGCACGCTGGAGGATAACACCATGGCTGAAGTATTTCTTTTAGACAGGTTATGTTATGTTTTAAAATTAGACACGCAATGCTTATGTAGATTGTGTTGTGTTATGAATGGGTTATATGCACGGAAGTGTTGTTCAGCCACTGAAATCTTCTGGTGAAAGATTGATGCGACTATTGTCAATTTCATAAAGGACATTTTACAGCTTCGATAATGTAGATTTTTATTTAGTTTAACAACAAAACAAAGTAAACTGCGCTATTCTGCCTAGCTTGCTTTACTGAGGTGAAGTCGGTTTTAGATTCACATTGGTTCATTTTTGAACAATGACAACCTGTGACGCACTCCATATATTGTTTACCATGCTACTTTAAATATTCACTCTGAAATAGCATGCAAGTATGTCTTAGTAATAAGTGTAATTTCTGCACGCTGCCGGCCAATCACTATATAGTTGTCACTTTAGCACAAGGCATGTGAGAGAGTGAAACCAGGGATCCATGCATGCATGAAATATTCCACATTATGTCAAGTTTTGCTTGCTACACAACTTGCTACACTAGTGTAGCAAGTGAAAACGTGCTAGATATAATACAACTTTTCATTCGGAATTGTGGTATTAAAGAGTAAAGTTTTCTAACTGGCGAATGACATGATCTGGCGGGTCTCTGTCATCTTTAATGTGCACGTTTGCGTGATTTCAGAGAAAATTCAGAGACAAATTACATCCCACCAACCAACCCACCCACCAACGAACAAAACAACAAATGAACCAACCAACTAACCAAACATCCAGCCCAACCAACCCACCAACCAACCAGCCAACTAACAAACCCACAATCAACCAACCAACCAAATCAATGAATCAACTGACAAACCAATCAACCAACCAACCAACCAACCATCCCACAAACCAACCAACCAACTAAAGCAAAGAACCGACCAACCAAACACTCAACCAACTATCCAACCAACCCACAAACCAACCAACCAATTACTTTGTAGTACAATTTGACCTACATTAACATGGTTCAAGATCATAAAATATAGCTTTAAGAGGAAGTGCTTTAAATTTTGTATATAATTATGAATTATGCCAATTTTACCTTTCCAATTTTAAGGAAGTGAATCATAAAAAGCTGAAAATTTCCAGCAGATAAAGTAGCTCAAATATAAAAATAGTTTAGATTTTTGCAACATTTTTAAGTCACACACACACACACACACGCACACACACACACACACACACACACACACACACACACACACACACACACACACACACAATAGCTGAATACTATATTATGCACTATTCTACACCATTTTGTAGCATAAATAGTGTAAGTAGTGCATTCACACTGAAAACTCTAAAAACAACAAGTGCACTTAAATTACCCTGATGATGCACTCATTCAGCCGGTAAAATGAAGTGTGTAATGATGGACACTTTACGCACTCAACAACCGCAGGCTTGCTCACGTAGCGGAAGGGGCGGAGCTATCGGGTGCACATGTTGGATAACTTTATTTTGGATGGTGAAAGCAAAATTCTCCTACGAGAGTGATTATAGCGCCTCCCGATGGTGATTGCGGTTATACTCATGGCAGGTATTATTTGATAGTTTGGTCATTTACCTCACTGATTTGGCAACAGTCAAAAGTCATCAGGGAAACGGTTTGAATTTCTGCTTAGTAAAAAAACATTAGTGTTCAGTTTGGGATGACACTACATACATATACTATGCTTTTGAGTGTGTAAGTGCATAAGTACATGGTGCATGAGTGCATAGTGTATAGTGTGCCATTTGAGACGCAGCTAATGATAAACCAAATAACCATACTTCGGTTGTCAAAAAATATTTAAAGAAATTGAGTAGTCTGTCTGTTGAGTATTTTAGTCTGTTCCCGCACTACAAACAAAAATAGAAATGTTCACAATATACAGATATGATCTTTAGAAATGCGCGTCTCAGGGAACTGAATGCCATGACTAACCATGGTTAGCCGCAGCACTTGAGAAATTCTCTGACTCAGGAAATACACATAAAACTGACAAAATATACATTTAAACAGAACTTCGATTCTTTTTGGGCGGAATTGTACAAATTTATAATTCATATATCCCACATTTTCTGTCCTGACACACTGTGAACGGATAAAATAATGCATGGCTGTCTGCTTCACAAAAATGCTCCTTTGCCTTTCTGTCTGTCTGCATAAAGTACATAGTAAGTATGATAAGACCTTGGATAAACTTAATTTGGAAAATAAATATTGTTGTAATCTTACAAGGAAATGTAGTGGTCAATCAAGAGTCAATGTTTTGTTTGTTTCGATTTGCCTGTTTTTCCCTAGGATTTTATACTCACGAGATTAACATGAGAAAGAGGAAACATTGGCGTTTGAGGCTCATGGTATGCCATTTCTATGTATTGAACTCCTATTATTCAGTTACACCTAGGTATATGCAAATTTTCATTACATGGCTTTCTGAAATCAGACTGTTTTTATCAATTGAGCTCTAACCTTTTTTTTTTTTTTTTTTTTAAGAGATTGTTTCGTCCAATAAAAAAATAAAACAAAATAATAATAAAAAAAAACTTCTTTGAACAAATTCCCAAACTCTGTGCTACAGAGCAAAACAATTTGGAAATTACATTTGAATTGCACTCATCACTGTTAGTGGAATAAGATAAAATTATTGCGCATCAGTGGACTGCATTTGTACCTGTGATTATTCTAATAATAAAAAACAATTAAATACAAAACGAAATTAATCATGATCAACCAACCAACAAACTGACCGACAAACCATCCTCTTGACCAACCAACCATTGGACCATTTGACCAACCAACCAACCAACCGACCTCCTGACCAACCCACTGAACCACCAACCGACCAGCTGACCGACAAACCGATCTACCAATCAACCCTCCGACCAACTAACCAACCCACCAACCGTCAAACTGACTGACCAACCAACCATCCAACCAACTTCCTGACCAACCAACCAACCAACCAACCTCCTGACTAATCCACCAAATCAACAAACCAACGGACCAAATGACCAACCCACCAACCAATCCACAAACCAACCAACCAACTAACCAACCAATGAACTAACTAACCCACTGACTGACCAACCAACAAACTAACCAACCAACCATTAGACCAACAGACTAACCAACCAACGTCCGGACAAACCAACCAACTCTTTCTCCAACCATCCTACCAACCAACCAACCAACCCATCAACCGACTGACCAGCTGACCGACAAAGCGACCTACCAATCAACCAACCAACCGACAAACTGACCAACCAACCAACCGACCAACCAACCAACCCACCGACCAACTAGCCGACTGACCAACCGACTAATTATAAATTTAAACAGAACTTGGATCCACTTTGGGCAGAACAGAACAAATGTATATTTCATATATCCCACATTTTCTGTTTTGACAATCTGTGAACAGAGAAGATCATGCATGGCTGCCTGCTTCACAAAAATGCTCTATTGCATTTCTGTTGGTCTTATTTTTTAAAATAAAAGTCACAATAAAGTACATAGTAGGTATAATAAGACCTTGGACAAACTTACAAATCTGCAAAATAAATATTGTTGTAATCTCACTAGGAAATGCAGTGGCCAATCAAACGCTACAAATTACTAATCCCTTGTGGCTCATCAGAGGCAGTGTTTTGTTTTGACTGGCCTGTATTTCCCTAGGATGTGATACTCACATGATTTACATGAGAACAGGGAAACATTGATGATTGAGGTTTATGGTATGCCATTTCTATGTACTGAACTCCTATTATTCAGTTACATCTAGGTATATCCAGATTTTCATTACATGGCTTTCTGAAACCAGACTGTTTTTCTCAATTGAGCTCTTTAAAAAATAAAAAAAAGACTGTTTCGTCTAATAAAAAAAAAAACATAAAATAAAATATTAAAAAAATATGTCAAAATCTGTGAAAAAAAATTCACCAACTCAGTCCTACAGAGCAAAACACTTAGGAAATTAATTAAATTAACATTTGAATTGCACTTATCACTGTTAGAGGGATAAGATACAATCATTGCACATCAGCTGTCTTCATTTGTACCTGTGATTATTCTAATAATAAAAAAAATAATAAAATACAAAATGAAAGTAATCATGCTTAACATATTTTGAGCAATATAATCATGCTTATTATTTTAACTACGACCATGTGCGTATAACTGGTGGTGCTTGAACCTTTTAACAACAGGATAATTCAAGTTAATTCAGGATAATTGGGTCATCAGTGGCAAGATGACTGGGGAAAATGGTCCCAATTTACCTGAACTCCCCTTCTACTTACACAAAAGTGTGGCATCCTTAAAAATCTCATCATCTAGTCTCAAGTTAATAAAAGCGAAGTGTCTTTGTGGGGAAAAAGAAAGAGCAGTGAGGCAAATGGAGAGAGGAAAGACAGATAAAGCATGCTCTTTCTTGCCGAACGGAGAAGGATCACAGAGGAAGAGAGCAGGGGGAGGTGAGACTAAGACAGAGAGGAAGAAAAAAATAACAAGGAGAGAGGAAGAAGGAGGAAAGATGGAGAGGGGAGGTCTAAGGGAGCAAAATGACTAATGGTCGACACAGTGCTTGGTTCTGCCTGTTAAACAGTGCTGTCATGGAGGTTTGGATTTGGGTATAACATTTTAAAAGAAAAAAGAGAGGAAAGAAGGGAGAGAGAGAGAGAACAGAAGGGTTGTTATACATTTTTTATTAAGGATCCAGGCCCAAAACCACATCAAAGAGTTTAGGAGGGAGAGAGAGGGAGAGCGATGGCAGGAAGTGGGTACAGTATGTTCTGCTTAACCTCAGAGTCATATGCTGCCCTGTGGACGTGTGAGTGTGTTTGCCTTGCCTACTGTCTGTAGCTTGTAAAATCATCACCCTTGACTTTATTGCAGCTTAGAAAACCTTATTTAAAACATTTGTACAAGTAGTGAAACAAACATTAGAATGGAATAATGTTATTCATAAAAGTAAGATTATCAAGGTTTGTTACATAAAAATAGAATACACATTAATTAAAATGTTAAATTATATTTAAAATGTGTTTTAGTTTTGGTAGTTATCAAGAAAATATGTAATATTCAGCATATGTTTTACACAGCAGATGCCCTTCCAGCTGCAACCCATTATTGGGAAATATCCATACACACTCATTCACACACAGACACTACGATCTATTTAGTCTATTCAATTCACAGATACGACATGTCTATACCGTAAATATATTCAAACTCCACATAGAAAGGTCAACTGAACCAGCCCGGGGGGAGTTATGTTAGGACTATTCTAAGGGCCCATACATTTAGACAGAGATAATGTCAAGGGCCCGCTCCTACAACGCCCTACTACACTTTCAAACACGATCACCCCCCTGCTCTTCACTTTGAAACGCGATCACCCTACCCCCTCCCCGCTCTTCACTTTCAAACGCAATCAACTCACACCACCCCCCCCCCCCCTCCTCACTTTAAACGCGATCATCCCACCTCAACCGCAAACCCCCCCTACACCCCCCCCGCTCTTCACTTTCAAACACGAGATACCGTACTGCTCATAAAAAGTAATGCAACTATTTACTGACCAATCATCCAACCAACCAACTAACCAACAGACCTCCTGACCAACCAACCCCCCAATCAACCAGCAAACAAACCAACCCAGCCACTGACCAACAGACCGACCAATCTATGCACTAATCTACTAACTAGCCAACCAACCAACCCTCCAACAAACTGACCTCTCCCAACCCTCCGACCAACCAACCCACTAACCAACCTCTCGACCAACCAACCGATCTACCCCCAACCAACCAACCGACCAACCAACCTCCTGACCAACCAGCCTCCAGACCAAACAACCAACCAACCAACCAACCAACCAACCAACCAACCGACCTCTGGATCAACCGACCCCCATGACCAACCGACAAACTGACCAACCAACTACAACTACAACTACACTGTACCTGACCTCCCCACCAATCCACCAACCAACAAACCAACGGACCAAACAACCAACCAACTCACCAATGAACTAACAAACTAGTTTGTAGTCACATTTGACCCAAATTTACATGGTTCAAGATCATGAAAAATAGATTTAAGCTGAAATTCTGTATTGTAAGGAAGTGAATCATAAAAAAGGCAGAAATTTTCCAGCAGATAAAGTAGCTCAAATATAAAAACAGTTTTGATTTTTGCTACTTTTTGAGTCACGACATAATTCCCATTCTTACTTCTACTTCTATTCTCATGCACTGCCATGCATTTCAGTCTGAACCTTGAAAAAGAGAAAAGAGAGAGAGAGAGAGAGAGAGAGAGAGATAGAGAGAGAGAGAGAGAGAGAGAGGGAGAGAGAGGGAGATGGATTGCAACTTCCCAGAGGCAAAGTACGGCAAGCTGCTGAAAGAAAACTTTAAACAACCAGTCATTGCTCTCACTGTGAGTCAACAGGAAGTGGCATTCCCTCCTAACAGTAGTGGCATAGCTGATGTACCGAATCATACCATCATCCTCTAACTCACTCAATGAGTTACTGTTGATCTTTCCTAGAGTGTGTGTATGTGTGTGTAACATGTCAAGCAAGTGAGTCAGTGCCGTCTTTAATCTTTGCCCAGTGACCAGCCCCTCTGTATTGGTTAACATCCTGACATTAAAACGCAGTCAGCATCCAAAATCTTCTCTGAAAACAAGTCTCAATTTATGTTCACACGTTTAATTTCTGCTGGGTTTATATAATCAGTTAGTATAATGTGTGTTGACGGAGCAATGAATCATTTGGTAAGCGGTCTTGGCTTGGAGTCCGTGCTCCAGAGAGCATTAGCTAGAACTCGTCCAAGCTCAACGAAACGCCCCTCTGAATCCGACAGAGAGTGGCCAGAAGATGAAGAAATTGGGGAAAAAAGGGAAACATTTAGGGTAGAGGGAGGTCTCTCGAAAGAGCTATGCACTGAGATGACCCCAAAAAAAGTAACTTTACTGAGAAGTTGAACAGCACGACATCTTAAGTTCCTTCTGCCAAGTGCATTAAACGTAAAGCTCAAACTGTGAGAGCGTAGCGCTGAAGGATCTGTGCATCTCTGAGGGGTTAGCACTGAAATGTTAAAGAGATACATTTAACCTCCTCCCTGCAGTAGGTCTAGTTTTTATTGCTGTGGACATCGTTTATTGCTGAAGTGTTAAATGTGACCCTGGACCACAAAACCTGTCTTGTGTTGGACGGGTGTATCTTTGGCCATACTATGCATTGTACGGATCACAATGACAGATTAAAAAAATCATTAGAATATTAAGCAAAAAACATGTTCTATAAAGATATTTTGTTAATTTACTACTGTAAATATAATAAAAAAAATATATATTTGGTCACACTTCATTTTGATGGTCCGTTTGCTGAATTTAAGTTACATTGCATTTACACTCCAACTAATTCTCATTAGACTATAAGTAGACTGTTAGGTTGGGGTTAGGGTTAGTTGACAAGTAAAAATGTCTGTTTCGCAGCAGTATCAACAGATGTTAAGCAGACAGTCTACTAATACTCAAATGGACCATCAAAAAAAGTGTTACCCTATTTTATTAGTAATATATTTTGCTAAAGGCTGATTTATACTTCTGTGCTGAGTGATTGGCCTGACCCACGGTGCCTGCGTTGCACGTAGTCCTGCATTTATACTTCAGTGTGCTGTTTGTGTTGCTCTACAATAACACTTCCAAAACATTAACTAGCAGTAGGTTTTTATGTTCCTTATTTTCGTGTTTCTTCGCAGATCTTGTGTTTTTTCTGAATGTTACCTTAAATGGAGGATAGAGCTTAGATTAAGCCTAAAAAATGAAACCCGACCCTACCCCAGCATGTGCACCTTGTGTCCGAGCCCGACTCGGTCCGACACATTAACTGTAATTATGAGCCCGAGCCTGATTTAAACAAGACTATTTTTTAATACGTGGGCTGTTATAACAGACATTCTCAACTGCAATTCTGAGTTGTTTGAACTACAGAAATTTGTTTAGATTTATCTTAATGAATAATGTAACAAGAACAAATAGATTGTAACAAAAAAGGACATTGAAGGCTGATTATCCTCCTTTCTGCCATGGCAAGCCTGTTTCATCACATGCTCATCCAGGAAGTCCCCTCACATGTGAGCAGTGCGTGTTTTTTCGACATCCATGTTAACAGATAAACATTAGAGCTTTCATACCGCACACAGAAGCACTGCATCAGTGCAGAGCGTGAGCAGAGCTGAAGCAGCAGAGCCGCAATCATTTCAGTGCTGGATCTATTTTTGCTGTTGCTCATGCTCAATTAAAGTGACTGCATTGATAATGACCAAAATACATTGAATGACAGTAAAATTAGCAATTTTACCAAATAAATACATCGATGAGATCCACTGATATTTACGCTCTATTCTGCTCTACATACACACTGCGCACTCATCGTTGTGGCGTGTAGTTACTTTTTTTGAGAGGTGTGCACCAGCCACGGCGAAGGCTATGCAACCGCTCAAAGGCTGCGCTGGAACACATGCGCATTTGACGCAGAAGTATTAATCAGCCTTATGCAGTGTTCACACCAGATGTGGCACGCATGGATAAATCGCAATATTCAGGCTTAAATAGACATGTAAACATTTTGAGTTTACTCGCTTCATTCCCGCATCAAATTTGTTTCATTCACTTCACAAAAGATTCAGATTTGCATCATGGGCAGGGCTTCTGTCTGCCCGCTGACTCTAGCATCATTGCTAAACGGCTAACATGGATTTTATTGAGAGTAGCTGTGCTTTATGTGCTTTAGGGAGGCTGAAAAACAGCGTTGATTTGTTTGGCGTCATGCCTGAGTTTACTAGATCCTTTCATAAGTGCACACCATCAACATGTCATAATCACTCCTCTATAAGAGCAAGCTCATGATTGGTTAGTGGCGCGAATGTCCGCTGAAGTTGAGAATTTCCAACTGTGTCAAATAAGCAAAACGATCAACTCGCGGCGCTTCATTTCACACGAATCGCATCATTTGCGACGCCTCATTCATTTGAAACACGCCACAGGATGTTCATTCGCGTCTTTGCATTGACTGAACATGTAAATCACTCACGCTTGATGCTTCATCCGCGTCTGGTGTGAACGCAGCATTAAAGCAAAAAATTTCTTCAGCATTGTTGTTGAACCCTCATATTCCAGACTTTCAAATAGTTGTCTCTCTGCTAAATATTGTCCTAAGATAACATATTGTACATTCATGGAAATATTATTTATTCCATTTTGACTCAATGCACACAGTAAATCTCGATTTGCAAAGATATTGACACTTATGACTGGTTTTGTGGTCCAGGGTCACTCACTGCCATTTTTAACCAGTCATATTTGCATGTTACCATGTGATATCACATAGATTTAGCTGCATATTTGATTGTCTACATACACTGTAAAATACATCCGTTAATTAACAGTTTCCGTATGTTGTAATTCACAAGTATTTTCTGTTTATTTATGGTTATGAATTGCATTTTGTGACTTTGATCTCTGCTCTGTCAACTTCTGATGTTGGAAATTCAGCTCTACATTGACTTTTAATGACCTTTTATTATTATTATGAAATAATATAATGTCTAAGAAATAATATATGGAGAAATAAGTCTGTAAAATAACAGAACATGTACTGCCAGTTTATTACAAGATTTTTGTATCGTAATTTATAACAACGCAGCAAATATATCACTTCTAACTATTAGAAATGTCAATGAAAGTCACTTTCAAACTTTTTAAGGTCCCATAATGTAATTCCAAAGCATAAATAAATGTGGGAAAATAAGAACTATCTTGTGCTTAGACTTTACGATGAATACTTTGATGCTGATAAAACGTTTTGTTGCAGGTAGGTATAGATGACAGAATGTAATCTATACAGATTACTTAGATTATACTACGACTTTTTTTAGATACTATGTACTATTTCAGATACAGTCTTTCGGATGAGATGTTAAACCGAGGTCCTGACTCTCTGTGGTCATTAAAAATCCCATGGCACGTTCTTGTAAAGAGTAGGGGTGTAACCCCGGTATCCTGGCCAAATTCCCTCCATTGGCCCTTACAATCATGGCCTCCCAATCATCCCCATTCACCGAATTGGCTCTATCACTGTCCTTCCACTCCACCTGTAGCTGGTGTGAGGTGAGCGCACTGGCGCCGTTGTGCTGTGGATGCCATCGCATCATCCAAGTGGATGCCATCGCATCATCCAAGTGGATGCTGCACACTGGTGGTGGTATAGAGAGACCCCCCTCATGATTGTGAAGCGCTTTGAGTGTATAGCCATACACGATAAATGCACTATATAAATCCACATTACTTACTGTGTTTCCATGAGAGAATTCGCATTACGCAAATGGTTTTCCGTGCCATCTATTTTTGTGTCATGGTGATGAGCACTATTAGTTGTTAAAGGAACATAGTTTTTATTTTACAGAGAATCAGTAGCTTTATTGGGTAAAATCCCCATGTTTATTTGATTATTAAAATTAAGAAATTATATTAAAATTCAAAGTAGCCACCTTGGTAATCTAAAATACATTCCAGATATAACTGTAATTTGATTAATACCTACTTAAATTGAAGTTACAATGAAATACAGTTATTTACCCAGTCCTGTTTGTCAAAAGCTCAACATATCTGCATATTTACAGACAATCCTTCTTCAAGCTCACATGATTGGCAGTAGGGAAGGTTGACACGTCACCCGAACAGAACAATATTCTGAAATCACCACAGAACAACATTGTTGACACTTTCCAGACAATCAACCTACAGATGTCTTACTTAGCCATCTCTGCACATTAACCCAAAATGGGACGCATTTATTTTGACATTTAAAAAATTACACACACATCAGCTTCAAAAGAATGTCTATTTACTTCAGCGAGTACTTAAAGTTTGTTTTCTAAAGCGGTTGCAGAAAGCTTAAAAGACTGTCACTGTTGACTAAGCAGAACATAGCAGTGCACGATTCATTAAGCAGTGCTAAATTCTTATAGGCAATACACTTGGGAAACACACTGCACAACGCTCAAATAAGTATTTCACACAGGAAACATTTCTCTAAACGTGCCCCCAGATCTTGTGTATTCAGGAAAGGTTGTAGAGATTAAATGTCACAGACATGAGGTGGCATTCTCAAGAAAGATTCAGGAGAAACAAAACCCACGCTGTTGTCTAAAAGCAAGGACACACCGCTTGGTCAATAAGATGTCAGTTGGCTAAGCTCAGGAAGATAAAAACAGTAGCCGACAGTAGCTACTGAGCATTCAGACTATTTGGACACCAGCCAGGACTTTAATGAAGTTACGCTTCCCCAGTGATTATATGCAGGCCTTATTGTTAATGAGCCTATTCATAAGACTTCAGAACGACAGCATCATGTGCTCACGATGCACCGGTTTAACTCACACAACCCTAAGTCATGAGTTTGGCTACTTTTATATCTTCTGGCCTCTGTCATAAGACATGCGGCAAGGTCTTGCATCATCACACATAATGCATAAAACATCTGTGGAGAACAACAACAATCGCACGCAGAGTTAAACCCCTCGAAACCATGCCTAGTTATTAACTGTTCATCTTGTTTCATGCACGCTGTTTGCTTTCATACTGGCTTCGTCGCGAATGTACACAGAGAAGAAGAAGAGTCAACATCTATCAAAGGACAGCGACTACACTCACTCTAATCTTGGATTTCTATTTCTGCTTGAGGACCTGCTCTCATTAGTCGTCGTGCTGCACGCTGAGGGAAGCGTGTTTCTTTATTTCAAGTAGGCTGTACCTAAAGAACTATCTGCCAGGAAAGTAGCACAGGAGATAACAAAGAATTAGATAGTCTTTTTTATGCAAACAGACTCTTACAGGCACATATGAAAATGTGCACCTAATCAGAAGAGAGCAGGAATGATCTGAAATAAAAGCTAGACTTGACTGGGACAGGGGAGTGATTTAATAACTTGGCTCATGAATATTAATAAGATGGTGTTTACTCAATTCCTAAAAGGCAGGTAAGTGGCTACTAGCCATAGTAGGGTGATCATTGTACACTATAAAACCAAATTAGTTACTTTATGTGAAAAAGTGGGCAAACACTTTGCCTCAAAAGTGACAAGTTGACTTTAGTGGTTAGCACTGTCGCCTCACAGCAAGAAGGTCACTGGTTTGAGCCCTAGCTTGGTCAGTTGGTGTTTCTGTGTGGAGTTTTCATGTTCTCCCTTTGTTGGTGTGGGTTTCCTCCGGGTGCTCCGGTTTCCCCCACAAGTCCAAAAGACATGTACTATTGGTGAATTTAATAAGCTAAATTGGCCATAGTGTATGTGTGTGAATGCGAGAGAGTATGGACCCAGCAAACAATTTTGTGTTTAACAGATGTCTAATAGACATCTAAACATAGTCATCTTGGCTAAAACAAGGCTTAATTTGGGCTGTCAGTGAAAATCTAATAGACATCTAAGAATAAGCCAAAACTAGACTAGTCGTCAAATAGACAGATTGGACTAACTTTATGTGTAATAAATCATTACGGTTTATTTAACGACTAGTTTTGGCCTATTCTTAGACGCCTATTAGATTTTCACTGACAGCCCAAATTTAGCCTTGTTTTAGCCAAGATGACTATGTTTAGATGTCTATTAGACAATCTATTAGACAGTCACTCCAGACTGATGTGTGTAGGACACACGTGTGTATACATGTATATACACAGTATATATCATAGCAGCCATCTCTCATGCATTCGGCGTGAGTGCATAGACCATATTCTCATGCTTTTACGCTACACATCCATTTTCTCACACAGAAAAATCATCTCCGTTAAATTTTTTTTCCGTTATAATAGAGACAGTTGTAAAGACTTTTTCGTTAGATGAAAGGAGTTATTCTCTGAGTGCAACCGAACCATTGCTGGTGAAAGTGATGTAATCAAAAACAAACTGATGCATGCGCACAGAAAACATACGCCTCTCGCACCACTCCTGCTTGACGCTGACACGTTGCTCATGTTCCCACTCCGGGTATGAATATTTCTAAATAAACGGGGGCGTGGCTTGGTGTGGGACAGGGCTTGGGGCATAGGGGCGGTGCATAAATTCTCACTCCAATCTACGTATAACCAAAAGTTGGCAGCCCTGATATATATTCCGGATAATCGATAACAACAAGAGTCAGTAGTAAATGTGTGATCAGTGGAGAATAGTGACAGGTGTGCGTAATGGCATGCAGGGATTTGTAGCTCATGGATGAGTTTGTAGTTTACCAGCGATCTTCCAAGAAGTGATCATGACAGGTATCTTTTAAGTCCATTAATCACTTTAAAAGCAACTGGTTTGATCACTTTTTCTAAGAAGTAAAGTCAACTAATCACTTTTTACAGTGTATGATCAGTGACTGGCAGGATTAAAGAGGATGTTTTAGGCACATTTTTAAAACATTCTGTTTCATCTCAATCCCAAACTCTCTAAATAGGATTATTTTCACAACATTTATTATTTATATAATAAATTATAGATCTAGGTGCAATTAAATGCTAATTTACATATTAAATTGAGTTTCAAATATTAATATAAATACAGATGAAATATAAATGACAGATAAAAGACTGCACAACATAACTGTGGCCTAAATAAGTTAACTGAAAGCATTAAACCTAAATTATTGCTTGAGAAAACAACACCAACTGAAATACAACTGAAACTGATATAAAATACAGTGGTATAGTGTAGACAAAATACAATTAAAGCATACTAAAGAATAAACAAATATATATTTTATATAACTACAGTGCTTCCCACAGGTTTGAAATATACATAGTGGTAGTAAGTATACAGTGAAACACATCATTTACCCAAATCACATAAATAGTTTAATGTAACAAACAATACATAATTGAATTTTTAACAATAATTTTATTTACTATACACGGATTTCTTTTTGATGAGTTTAAGAAAAAATAAAAAATAAAAATAAAAAAATAAATAAAAAGACATCCACTATATCTCTTATTTTTATACTATTCAAGAGCCATGTGCACCAGGTAAAATCTGCTTCTCTTTTTCTTTAGTTCAAATCAATCTTTGAATGCAAGAGCATTTTAGATATGTATATGAAATAGCCTATGTAATATATTAACATCATCAAATTAATAATCAGCAAATGAGAAATAAATGACAGAAAAATGAATTAAAACAGACAATATCTCTCTAAAAATGATCATAATTACAGGATTAAAATCTGTGGATTATTAAAATAAGCCAAATGCATTGATTAACCATTACTAATGGTGTACATACATTTTGCAGCCAGTTCAGAACAATAATTTCGTCCTCTCGGAGTATATAGTAAAGTATTTCTGAGTCGCTTAGATAAAAAAAATAAGTTATTTAATGTTTCTCTCGCTCTTGTGACTGTGCATGCGCAGCCTGTTGCGAAGCCAAGCGAAATTAGGCTTAAGTAAAAAGATGATGCAAAAACGCATGACAGCTTTAGAAAGCGAAAGCAAAAAGTTGAATCACGGACATTTTACAAAAATTTAGATCCTGGGTCAGATGAATTTTAGTCCCAAAAAGGCACGTCTCTGTGGGTCTACACACGAATCACGTGCACACAGAACTAAATGGGTAAAAGACAGAAGATTTTCCACTACTTGATTGCTGATGTTTGGTTATTGGGTGGATACAAAAAAAAAAAAGGATGTTAATAAAAGCTTTTTCTTTTTTTTTTAAATGTGTCACTAAATATACTTGGGCGGCCGTTAATATAGCTTGGCGTCTGCCCAAGTAAAGTCTACAGTATGTGCGGGAAGCACTGAACTATAAAAACATTTTGGTGAATGCATCAAACTACATTTAAAAAAAGTGATTGTATTTATAGAAAACATTTTGGTCCCACAGGCAACATGGTGGCTCAGTGGTTAGCACTGTCACCTCACAGCAAGAAAGTCACTGGTTTGAGTCCCGGCTGGGGCATTTGGCATTTCTGTGTGGAGTTTGCATGTTCTCCCCATGTTTAAGCAACACAATCTTACGGCAATTCTTAACTTTTTGATTTAGGTTAATTTCGTATGAATTCGTATGATCTAATTTGTACAATTTAATACGATTTGCTCATCCCCCAATGACGGTTGGGTTTAGGGGTGGGGTTAGGTGCAAAGCCTCCTCTTTGAAATTGTACAATTTCATACAACTGAACTTGTACGAATTAGCCACAAAACTGACAAAACGTAAAATACTTACATTATCTCGTGAGATCAGGCTGGTTTACGTGGGTTTCCTCCAGGTGCTCCGGTTTCTCACACAGTCCAAAGACATGTGCTATAGGTGAATTAAACAAACTAAATTGGCCGTAGTATAAAAGTGTGTGAATGTTTCCCAGTACTGGGTTGCAGCTGGTAGGGCATCCGCTGTGTAAAACATATGCTAGATAAGTTGGTGGTTCATTCCACTGTGGCAACCCTTGATGAATAATGGAACTAAGCTGAATGCAAATGAATGAATGAATTTGGGTCCCACTTTATATTAGGTGGCCTTAATGACTATGAACTTTTATAAGAACATAAGTACAATGTACTTACTGTGCTCATAACGTTTTGCAGAACACTTGTGGTGCTTTTGAGGTGGAATATGGTTAGGGACAGGTGTGTTGGTATGGGTAGGGTAAAGGTGGGTTTAGCTGTAACCAAAAAAAAAAAAGTGTAATTTATTCATTCATTCACCTTTGGGTTAGTCTATAGTTCAGTTGCCACAGTGGAAAGACCACCAACTATTCCAGCATATGTTTTACAGAGCGGATGCTCTTCTAGCTACCCTTCTATTGGGAAACACTCATTCACACACACATGACCAATTTAGTTTATTCAATTCACCTGTAGCGCATATCTTTGGACAGAGGGGGAAACCAGAGCACCCTGAGGAAACCCACACGAACACAGGGAGAACATGCAAACCTCTACACAGAAATGCCAACTGGACCGTCTTGCTGTGAGGCGACAGTGCTAACCACTGAGCCACTGTGCCACCCAAAACAGTGTCATTACAAATGTAATTACAGAAATTAATTACAGATATAATTACATGCAAGTATTTAATTAATAAATAAGTAAAAACAAGTATTTACGCAATTATTAAATTGTAACAAATGATTAATTTCAGTGCGAGTACATAGTATTTAAGGCCACCTAATATAAAGTGGGAGCACCATTTGAAAAGAAAGTATCTGTCTACTTCAATGTTTCCATTTCAAAACAACAAACATAGCACTGGCTACCATTAGCTGATGGTTAAGCAGCATGCAAACAGACATTGCCATTTAATTCTTTAACAGACAAACGCTGATAGTGAATATATTTGGCAGACAGAGTTTACTCTCATTCTTTTGCACAAAATAACGACGCTATTATGCTAATGATGTCATCTAAAATGTAATTTCACCCTTTAACGTCGACTATGCTCATTTTCATTTAGTTTTTTCCTTAGGTCTTTCCTATCTTTTGCACACAAATGGAAAAGCCACAGAAGCACTCACACACTCTAAATGAATGTGATGATTCACTCTGTTTCTAATTCTTGGCACTAAAGATTTAAGAAACAATGAAATAAAAAATATATATCAACGAGAGACTGCAACGACCAAGGAAAGCAGTATCTATCATGTTTTCAAAACCTCATCAACCTCAATACTAAGATGTTCATAGAGTTTTTTTGGTTATAGTGATGCTTTATAATGGAGTATGTTTAGTTCTTTCTGAATGTATTAGACATGTCAGTGTGACAGTGTTCTACACCCTTTCAGGGGAGAGAAATGTGAGTGAAGTGAAAAATGTATACATGTACAGTATATGTGCTTTATATAAAGGTTTATAGAAAGGCGAAAGTGAGTTTATAATGGATATTGAACGACTTCTCTGCTTCTGAACCCAATTACAGGTGTGAGGAGGCTTTTGCCAGGACTTAACCTTTGAGTCAAATTCAAGCAACACACACTTTGTATAGTTTATTTTTAACATCTCTTATTATATAAACCATGCAACCTTTCATATCACTCATCTGCTAAAAGGAAACTGCAATTCCAAAACATTCATTGAACATTCCCGTTTACAGATAATTCTAATCATGTAAATTAGGTTTCAACATTTTTTTTTAATTATACAAAGTTTAACTTGATATTATTAGTCATTGATTAAAGTTGAGAAAAGTGAATTTAATTTTACATAAAAAAAGTGCAAAAAGACAGCAAGAATCCCTTCTACAGTGTGGCATTTAAATGAATGGTCCAGCTTTTCTCAGGTGTACTGTACTAGTGTACTTTCAGTCTAAAATGTACGGTGAAATAAGCTTGCACAAATTAAAAATTATTTAATAAACTTTTTTTTCAGTTAAACACATTTCATGAATACTCTTTTGAATTGAGTAATGTAAATAAAAAACAAATGCAACATGGGCTCATTCTCAAAACCTACCCCTGTATACATTTCTGGAGATGGCAAATTGTGTAGCCAGAGGAACTTAGACGCAAGAGAGGAGTTGACAAAAACAAAAGGCAAAAAATATAACAAAACAAGTAAATAACAGGGTGAGAATGTGGTAAAATCTGAAAATGTGGTAAACATCAGGCGAGGGCTTTTCTTTTTCTGGATTGCTTTTGAAAACACTGTCGGTTGGGTTTAGGGAAGTGGGTGGGCGGGTCAATCGGTGCTTTTGAAAACACTATCAGTTGGGTTTACAGGAGGAGGGGGTTAGGGATAGGGTCAGTCAGTCAGGGTTAGGGTCAGTTACAAATTAAGGGTCAGTCAGTCAGTCGACAGTGGCCTCTGGTGGTTTAAAGTGAGAACAGCAAGCGTGAATGGCACCTGCCAGAGAAATTTGGGTTCCCAAAAACTTACACAGCGGTCTCTGGTGGATTCGCAAAAACAAAAAAAACAAAACAAAAAAAAAAAAACTTATCTCCTGGGGTATATTTAGGGGTATGTAATCAGAATGAGTCTGGGTTGAAAAAAAGGGTATATGCCGAAGCATGCTAATAGGACTTTTAATTTGCCAGTAACCTGGGTTAATCGTTTCCGGTGAAGTGTATGCCAATGCAAAATCGGCTCGTTTAAGGTTTGTTTACTTTAAAAATCAACAATCTCCATTGGCTGAGTGATATCTGGTATAAATTGGGGCTCAGATTGTACAAGAAGCACTGCATTACATTACTTTTTTCCCGCCATGTCTTTATAATATGAGCATTTATTTTACCCCAGTATATTCAATGGAGCTTCTGCACTAGCCTGCCCATTCTGACGGTTGCTTGTGAGCAAACGGCTTTTTGTCTCGTTTTATGCTTGAGCAACTAAATGAATGCCAAAGTCTGTTTAACTGATTGTATTTGAATTACATTACAACATCAATGCTGTAAAAAGGAACCGTATAAAAATGAAATCAAATTAATCTGACAAATATTTTAGATTATCGAACATAACTATATTCGCCATCCTTTTGAACATATTCTTTGCACAATGCAACAGAAATTTATCATCACACAAAGAGACAGGTCATGCAACAAAAACATTATCAAGATTTTTGGCTGAAATTGTGGCCCTGTATGTTGCTTTTAACAGAAAAAAAGATTATTAACAGCACACTGGTGACTTTTTCCATGAAATGAAACATTCACAAAAATGTATCTTAGTGGTGTACAGTATTAACAAAATTGTATTTCATGGTATGGATTTATTTATTTTCTTTTGTGGTAACAATATATGGTTATTTAAAAAAAATGCAGTAACATTTAGTAGTTTTAGAGCACAGTTTACAGTAGTTCTACAGCACACTTGTGATTATTAAATTACAAAGTGCTTGTAAACTTGTACATTTTACAGTATAACTGGCAGTTTTTATTACTGGCAAAATTTACAAGTGCACTGTAAATGAACAAATACAACTGTGCTGTAGTAATCTTTAATTACAGTGCACTTGTAATTATTACAGCAATTTATTTTACATTGTAGATAAATATTCCAGAAACTCTACAAAACTGGTATAATAAATACATTTTAACAGTTCAGAAATGAAAAGGACTTAATATTTTTGTTGTTTTACCTGGACCTTATAAAATATAGTAGGGATGAAAATTATTGAATTTTTGCAGATATTTTCAAACTCATTTTGACTGATCTATCTGTCTGTTTGTGTATTTTTGATAAGTTTTAATTTACAGGTTCAGATGCTGTCACGGTCACCAGCGATCATAACTCCCTAGATCGCTGGTTTGCACATAAGGACTACAAATCCGCCATTCATGGACTACATTTTCATACATGCACTCCGTTCACAAACACACATGCTTCCTCATTTTGACTGATTACACTTGCACCAGCTGAAGATTGTCAGAGACTGATTACACACACTATTTAAACAACACACACACTCCCTGCCTTTGCCGAGTCTTGTTTAACTGTAAAGTGACATTACAACACGTTTCTCCTAGTATAGTTTCTCCGTGTTTTGATCTTTGCCTTGTTTACTTTTCCCATTGTCTGCCGCCTGCCTTCTGACCTCTCGCCTGTTACTTTTGACCACGATTCGGGACTGCCTTTATACATCTGTTTGCACCTGTGTTGACCATTGATTCCCTGACTTCGAATAAACCTGCAAGTGGATCCTAAACTTCAGTTGTCTCTGTCACTCCCCGTGTTACAGATGCTTTGTTTTCAGATACAAGTAACTTTTTGATAACTGATGGATATTGTACACCAATTCATTCTGTACTAACATTTGCCATTTTGAGACCGTAATGCAAATAATTCTATCTAATAAAAAGACTGATCAAGCCACACCCTGTTAAACATGCCGCTATATATGGAATTTAAAATATATATTACAGTACAATTTATTCCGCAAAAGTAAACTTGAATAGAGTTTGAAACACTGATCGTATGGAGAGTACAGTCCTTTGTATGAGTATCGAGGCACTGAGTGAGGACTGGTAAGGGTTTTTATTGTGCTGGAGTGGGAATGACGTGCAGGTGCAGGGCTAATTAGTATTCAGATGACAGTGATCGGGGTGATTGTGGTGACTGAGAGTTGGGAGAACCTGGCCTGGCTTTGACATAGGTGGTCTTTTATGACTGTTTGAACACATTTGACCACACTACAACGGCAATCCGATCGAATGTGAAAGTAAACAAGCTCAAAACGTTTTACACCTGGTTTACACTTGTACCTAGTGCTATCCATTTGTAATCAGACCAACAAAACACATGTTAATAAATATAAGCATGGCCTAAAATAGCTATTTTATTTTTAAATAATCCAAAGCTGCCAAATGTGAACACATCGAAGATGACTACAGGTTTTGGCTAAACTCTAAATGTAGATGCCAATATGCTTGATTACTTTGGAGAGAGTCTACTTGATCCATTGAATTTGTGTATTAGAAATATCCCTATTTTCCTGAGCCCCAGTGCTTGGCTAATGGTGGGATAAATTATCTGAGTGAAAAAATCGACTGCACTAGTTTATTAAAAGGGTGGTCAATTGCAAACGGCACTGATGGTGGATTCTAGAAGATGTGCCTTTTAAACAGTTTAAAATCAATGTGACTCGACATTAATTTAACTTTGCTGTCAACAAAGGTATTGTTGAACTGATGAAAGTTTTTGTGCGGAATAATGTAATTTTTGGTTATCAGTGGTTTATTCTATTATGTACTGGAAAAATAATCTCGACTTTTATAAATAAAACACAAAAATCCATCCTCACACAGGGTGTCATATAACCTAGAAGTATCATTGAAAATGTCACAATTCCTGATGCCAGCAGTGAAACTAAATTGCTATTGAACACCTGGTTTTATTAAGTTTAACATAATGCATATGAAAAATAATGAAATGAGAAATGCTTGAGGCTATGGTTTCAATTAAATAAATGGTGCTGTGTGTTTTTTCAGGCAATTATTCAAGTAAACAATCAGTGATAATGAACAATGAAGCAAATTAAGAACACTAAGTGTTTTTCTCAATCCTGCCAATATTGTTGTTTAATTAATATTTATTATATATCAGAAAACAGCAGGTCTGCCAAACAGCATTCACAATGTGGTGCTCGCTGAACTATATTCTCTCAGCACAGACCAACTGTGTTTAACAAGTTAAGACACCATCGAGACCATGAACACAGGCGGATTAAGACTATTTGTTTCCCCTCTCGGTATGTGACCCTGGACCAAGAAATGTTTTGAAATTGAGATCTATACATAATCTCAAAAATGAATAAATAAGACAATATTTGACCAAGATTCATTCATTCATTTTCTTTTCGGCTTAGTCCCTTTTTTATTAATCCGGGGTCGCCACAGTGGAATGAACTGCCAACTTATCAGCATATGTTCTATGCAGCGGATGCCCTTCCAGCTGCAACCCATCTCTGGGAAACACCCATACACACTCATTCACGCTCATACACTATGGACAATTTAGCTTACCCAATTCATCTGTACCCATGCAGGAAACCCATGCAAACGCAGGGAGAACATGCAAACACCACACAGAAATACCAACTCACCCAGCCGAGGCTCAAACCAGCGACCTTCTTGATGTGAGGCGACAGCACTACCTACTGTGCCACTGCACTGTCTATTTGACCAAGATACATACATATATTTATATATATAGATGGAAGTATGAGTATGCAAAAACAATATGTAAAAATACAATTAAAATATAAACATTGGGAAAGTTGTCACGGTGGCACAATGGGTCAGTTGGCATTTCTGTGTGGAGTATGGATGTTCTCCTGGGTGCTCCAGTTTCCCCCACAGTCCAAAAACATGTGGTATAGGTGAATTGGGTTTGCTAAATTGTCCAGGCTCATCCTAAAAACGTACCAATATATACATCTCTGGAGAGTGCCAAATACATCCCAGGAGCTACGTTTTTTTTTTTGTTTTGTTTTGTTTTTTTTTTGCAGTTTTTGTTTTCCGCGAATCCAGAGGCCACTGTGTACGCTTTTTGAGATCTTATGGCCCGTTTCCACTGAGTGGTATGGTATGGCTTGGGTTGGTACGCTTTTATGGCCGTTTCCACTGTCAAAAGGTGTACCGAACCGTACCGTACCACTTTTTCGGCACCCTTTCGAAAGGGTACCAAACACGAGAACGCTGAACACTATTGGTTTACAGAGATAGGTCATTCGCTTGCGCAACAAGCCAGAATGAAAACAAAAAATCTGCCATGTTTGAAATACAAAGCGAGAGATTACAGCGGAATGATATATACATATAATAACGAGCCATGGTCGAACTGGGCTCAAACAAACCCCGTCGTCGTCTTGATGAACAGCCACAAAGCCATGGAGTAGAGCAGAATCTACCCTGTGCCTCGTAGTTTTTTATGAGGCAGCCTGAAGTGCGAGTGGTTTCGCTTTCTTCCTTGCGTTCGCTGCGCGTCTAACATTATATCTGAAATAACAAACTTCTTGAGCTGATGATAATAACGTGCGCTTGATTATTGACGTGTTTTTGAAACCTGATCCTGTCAGACACTGACAAACGCGAGAGTGAAGCGTGAAGAAACAAAGGAGAAGCCGGAAAAAAAGGAGCACATTGTTTTTCAGCAAACATGAACAAAATGCCACGGATAAATAACTTATTATCTTTACCTTTTGGACTAATATGAACTGGGAATGATGGAATTACTGTCTAACAGAGGCTACGTGTGCTGCTAAAGATTACAGACACAGATAAGAGGTTTTCATTGACTGTGGGCTGTATTTTGTGTTGTTTTTTAACCTAAATACAGACAAAATGTCTGCTGTGTGTAGTTCTTCTGTAGTTGGTAACACATCGGAGACTGTAAGGGGCTGTATGTGTTTATATATGTTCATTTGTTTACTTATTTAATATAATTACAGACGTTACAGTAGGCTATTTCGTACTGTCATTGATCTGCAGTTATAATCAACTCATGTTCATAGAAAAGTTAGTAATAAACATTTATACACAAGTATTTATGTGTGTAAAGCATCTGTTTTGTGAGAAGTGCTTCTCATATGATATGTGAACGACCTGTACAGCTTTATTGTAGACATTTCCTCGAGCGAGAATGACGCCGACTGAAACTTTCTGCCATACACCACACCCACCAAAAGGGTACCCTCGGTAGCGGAAACGCAAGCCTGATAAAGGTGACCCGTACCGACCCGAACTGTACCTTACCATACCAGTCAGTGGAAACGAGCCATTAAATTTCCCTTGTGAGTGGCATTCAAGCCTGCTGTTCTCACATAAATCCACAAGAGGCCGCTGTGTATGCTTTTTGAGATCTCAAGTTTCCCTTGCAAGTGCCATTCGCACCTGCTGTTCTTACGTAAGTAAGAGGCTGCTGTCAACTGACTGAATGACTGACTGACTGACCCACCCTCCTCCTTCTCTAAACCCAACCAATAGTGTTTTCAAAAGCTCCGATTGACCAGCAATCATTTTTTGGATTCTATTTTTGTTGTACCCACTTTCTGGAACCGCTCTTCACTGGACTCGTGGTCATCTCCCTTCTGTGTTTCCTGATGTTTTCCAAACATTCATGAAAAACAGCAGGATGTTATGAATTATGTTTTGAATTGAATTATGGGACCTTGATATTTCTTTCAACAACTTTTAATGTTGAAAAGTTTAAGAAAAGTGGCATTTATTTTATTTTTTACTTTAAACTGATTGTTAAACTGGTTGTTTATTGTCTGGATTGGTGTTGTATAGTGCAAATTTTTTTACAGACTTGTTTCTCTATATAATATTTCTTATACATTATATTATAAAATGTCATTTAAAGTCACTTTGTTAAACTGTAGAGAACATCAAAACTCAACAAAGCAGAGATCAAGGTCCCATAACGCAATTCACACATGTAAATAAACGGAAAACACTTGTGAATTACAAAATACAAAAACTGTTAATTAACACATGTTTTTTACAGTAAAATAATAATAATGCTAAAAACTCACTCGTCCACACTTCCATCTATTTGTCCCCTTGTGTTCCAGAAGCTGCAAAGAGACAGTGCTCTACAGAGGAATCTCACATTCCTGAGCAATGCCTTTTCATTTCAGTGAATGGAATGCATCAGTGTGCCACACTCTCCCAAGTGTGAATGCTATATTTCTACAGTGCAAAACAAAATGTTGCTGCATATACAGTATGTGTGAATCCAGCAATAGATTCAAGCCAGGCTCATTCTGGTTACGTACCCCTATATACATTTCTGAAGATTACATCCCAGGAGCTACGATTTTTGCAGTTATGTTCACCAATCCAGCAGAGGCCGCTGTGTATACTTTTTCAGATCTTAAATTTATTTCACGAGTGCCATTCGCACCTGTTGTTCTCGCTTAAATCCACCAGAGGCTGATGTTGACTGACTGACTGACCGACCCCCCACATTCCTCCATCTCTGAACCCAACCCATAGTGTTTTCAAAAGCACCAATTAACCAGTAGATTAATAATATTATATATTAAGTAGCAGCAGAAATAAGATTTTTGACTGTGCATAATTTTAAAAGATTATTTTTGCAACACTTTAGTTTAAGTAACAATTCACACTATTTACAGGCTATTAAGAAATGGACCCTTTCACATGTGAGTTTTAAATACTCCAGCTGATCTCCTGCAGGAGTTTTTTTTGTGACCGTTACTTAGAATTCATTGCATTCTAAAGTTCCCATGGCGATGCGTCGTTTATCACATGACCCACTAGCCCCATTGATCTATGTACAGTTGAAGTCAGAATTATTAGCCCCCCTTTGAATTTTTTTTCTTTTTTAAATATTTCCCAAATGATGTTTAACATACAAGGAAATTTTCACAGCAAGTCTAACAATATTTTTTTCTTCTGGAGAAAGTCTTATTTCTTTGATATCGGCTAGAATAAAAGCAGTTTTAATTTTTTATGAACCATTTTAAGGTCAAAATTATTAGCCCCTTTAAGCGAACTTCTTTTCGATAGTCTACAAAACAAACCATCATTATACTGTAACTTGCCTAATTACCCTAACCTGCCCACTTAACCTAATTAACCTAGTTAAGTCTTTAAATGTCTCTTTAAGCTGTATAGAAGTGTCTTGAAAATTATCTAATCAAATATTATTTACTGTCATCATGGCAAAGATAAAATAAATTTTTAGAATTTTGTTATTAAAACTATTATGTTTAGAAATGTGTTGAAAAAAACTCTCCGTTAAATAGAAATTGGGGAATACAGCTTTGATCGGAAGTTAACAAGAAGTATTTATATTATTTATTCATTTGAAATTGTTAGCAAATTTATTAGCGTCTACCATCTTAACCCAACCCTCGCTGTAATGTAAAAATATTACTTGTTGTACAGTGTCACAAAAATAATGCTTTATTGATGCGAGTATCCTCAGCTGTATCCCATCTAGACTTCACCGCAATGCAATATGAGATACTGCTGAGGATACTCACGTCAATATAGCATCATTTTTGTGACATTGTACAACCAATAATATTTGTACATTATCAGGAGGGTTGGGTTTAGGGTTGAGGTAGGGGTAGATGCTAACAAAATACAATTAATGAGTAATTTACTAAATAATATAAATACTTCTCGTTAACTTACGATGTAAGCCTTCCAGCAACAACCGCAGGAGAGATCCGACCTGTTGGATTTACATCATTCGTATATTGTCATAGTACACATCATATATAGAAAAATAAGTATTTTTTTGCTGTCTCCATAGATATTTGCATGTGTTTTACAAACCTTAAATGGTATGTTTTGCTTGTAGTTATGTGTGTTTGACTGTCTGAAACCTAAAATAAACGTTAATTGTGTGAAAGCACGGATAAATTTTGATTTATGACAAGCGCTGTGCACCTATTACTGTGCCTCAGCACATGCCACAGATTTAAATTTTAGCAGTTGATGACGTGCGCTTTTAACGTTCTAATCACAACGGCCTGGGATTCAGGCACCAGCCAAGGCTGATCACACCGGTGTGATCGCAAGCATTAAAAGGTTAACTGTTTATTACCACTTTTACATTCCTAAACCTACCCAATACCTAAACCCAATGACTACTTTACTAACCATTAATACGAAATAGCAGCTTATTGAGCCATAAGTCTTAATTAATGGCTTATGAATTGTACAATAAAATAAAGTGACTTTTTTCATTGAAATAACCTTTTGAAATAAAGATTACATTCATATGTTAAACACAAAAAGCAGCATAAAAGCAAACAGAGTGTTGAAAACCATGCCTGCTTCGAACTTCAGCAAATGTAGCAATTTAGTATTGACTACAGAGTACTTTGACATCTTTACAGCTCAATTGTATGGGCTGTAAGGAGTTAATAAGAAAAAATTATAATATTTATTAATTTCAGAATTAAATTATTAGCGTCTACCACTACCGCTAGCTCAAACCTAAACCCAACCCTCATTGGATATTTTTATTTATTATTATTTGTTATACAGTGTCACAAAAATTATGCTATATTGATGCGAGTATCCTCAACCGAGATGTGATGTAATACAGCTGAGCATACTCACGGTATGATAGTACGCTTCAGGGACCAGCATAGGATGATCACACTGGTGTGATTGTTCATGTGAAAGGGTTAACTGTTTAATATCACTTTTACATTCCTAAACCCACCCAATACCTAGACCGAATGACTACCTTACTAACTTTTAATCAGTAATAGTAGCTTATTGAGCAAAAACTCTTAACTAAAGGCTTATTATTAGCATGAATTAAAATAAACTGGCCATTTTTTTATTTAAATAACCTTTTGAAATAAAATACACATACATATTTTAAACACAAGAAACCATGAAAACCATGCCTGCATCAAACTTCAGCAAACGTAGCACTTCAGTATTGACTTCAGAGTACTTTTGACATCCTTACAGCCCACACTTGTATTT
>NC_079439.1:15414736-15537041 GCF_903798145.1 Danio aesculapii
TAAAAAAAAGAAAAAGGATCAAAGAGGGGCTAATAATTTTGACTCTAACTGTATTTCTATAAAGAAAAAGGAAAACATGCTACTTAAAAGTAAACTCTGTAAACTCTCATTTCATTGGTTAGAGTGCACCTTTTTCTGTTCCACTTATATCAGTCATCCGCTAGAATAAATAGACAGAGGCTCTGTGTTTTTATCAAGGCTTTTATATTTTGTAGCAGCTATCATAGAGCAAAAATCAAGGCTTTATCTGTATTTTTGAGTGTTTTCCCACATCAGTTGCTGGGGTAACAGCTGGGTTTATTTGTTCTGCTCCTGTAATCCCTAATGATCGATTCAGTCAATTAAAATAAATAACTAAATAAAATGTCTGTATTACCTAATGATAATTAAGTAAACGCTGATGTTTAATGTGCAATGATGAAAACGCAAGGCAAGCAAGTCACATGCATACCTGTTTTTCCAAGGTATTCGCATTATGACTGTTTGATCATTAGATTAGGTAGGCTATCTTAAATAGATTACCTGCACTATTTTTGGTTGATTTGTTAGACTAGCTGGTTAAAACAAATCCATTTAAGTATTAGTGAAATTTGTCAAGGCGCATGCCATTCATTTTCATTGATTCTAATGTCATGGAGGGCAAAAACACAACAGCAAAGTCTCCCAAAAAAGGAAGTCTTAGTTAAAAATAACATGTTGTTGAAACACTTTCCTTTATTTTGGCTGAATAAACCCTAAGGGCTAACAATGTTTTCATCCAAAGATGCAAATTAGATTTATGTGTAAAACTGGAATATCGCTTAAAACATTTTTAAATAAAGCACCATTTCCATCCAATGAGTCAAATGGAACAAGATTGTTAATTCCTGATAAACTGACCAAATTTCACAAATAAAAATGGAATTTGCTGTCGTAGAAGGCAGCATTGAAGGTCTTTTTCATTTATAATAAATTAGTTGCACTTCAGTAGATGAAGACTTCTTGGAAGCAAGAGACCTCTCATTGGGAGCGCAGCCAGTCAAGACAGTTTTGTCACCTACAATCGTGACAAAATCTAACGTAATATTAACATCTTAAGACATTGTATGTCTGCTGGGATGATCTCTTAAAACAAAACAAAAACAAAATCACTTTAATGCGACTGCTGGAATTTATTCGGTAAAAGTGTTTCCATCGTACACTGTTAAAAAAATAAATAAATGCTGGGTTCCACATAACAACTGAATCGATTTTACAAATTTAAGTGATTTGAATATAAAAAGTTAAGTTGTCCCCCAAAAAACTTAAGAATTGTGTTGTTTCAACTCATCTCATGTACATAGTTTATACAAGCAGCAGTGTAATTTGAGTGCAATTTTTCTTTTCCAATAAAAAGTTTATGCTACTCAGTTTTTAATGCGCATTTTCACTTTATATATGCACGCCTTGGCATTTCCATAAAACATTTTAATAAGCAACATTCATAATAAGTGGATGGAATCATAGCTATTGAGTTCCAGCAACAAAGCACTTTTTGGCGACATGAGTGACAGAAACCGTTGGCGATGCAACAATTTGATCGGTATTTAGCATAATGCACACACTGAAAGCCCTGATACTTCGGTAGTGGGAATGCCTTCTGGCAACTCGATGTCAGGGTGAAGATAGAGAGATGTTGCACTTCAGAGTTTTGGACTGATGCAACATCGCAAACTTTAGTGACACCGAGACGCGGTCACCTCAGAAGACCTGCAGAACGAGGCTCTGAGATCTGAGCGAGGGTGTGTGGGGAAAAAAACTTTTCTGCACACTCTTCTAGATGATTTTATAAAGCCGTCTGGTCCACCTCGTCTGCTGGAGGGAGAAGCAGGTGGTTATGAAAGCAGCATAAACCCTGTAATGCTAATCACCACCATGACCGCGGCTGCACTTCAAAAAGAGAGAGAGGCTTCGCTATCCATGATATACCGGGAAGGGACGGGCAGGGGAGAGTAAGCCCGCAGCTGGTTTTGTGCTGGAAAAGAGAGACTGAGGGGTTTTATCGCCAGGACTGCCAGGTTTATGTAACAAAGCCGTCCTTAAAAGTATCTGTCAAAGGAGGAGAGGGAGGCAGAGCCTGTTCTAAAACTAAAGTGATAAAGTTAACTAGCACCTTAATCAATAGAGCTATTTGCACAAAGCTCAGAAGGATAATTTTCTTTGATGCAGTGGCAGCCAAAGTGAGTTTTAATTACTACCATGTAACTGGCAGGATGAAGTCACTTTAAGTAAGCAGGTAAGGCTTTTTTAATGGTTTGAGAAACGTTTCTCTTGCTAATCAAGGCTACACTTAATGAGGCTTTATTTAATATATAAAAAACAAAAAACAAAACAAAATGAAAATAATGAAAAAATAAAATGTTAATAAAATGTTATAACTATGTATTTAAATGACATTATTAAATAACATTAAATAATATCAAATAACAACTTAATTTAAATTAAATTGAATTTAACTTAATTTAATGTAACATAACTTAATGCAATGTAACGTAACGTAACTTAACTCAACAACACAACTCAACTCAACTCAACGTAAAATAACATAACATAACATAACATAACATAACATAACATAACATAACATAACATAACATAACAAATCTCAACCCAATGAAACGTATTGTAACGTAACAATGTAACATAACGTAGTGTAACTCAACTCAATTCAACTCATCACAACTCAACGTAAAGCAACACAACGCAACAAAGTAACGAAATGTAACATAACTGAACTGAACAAAACTAAATGTAATGTAACGTAGCCAAGTCAACACAACTCAACGCAATGCAACGTAACGCGACGTAAAGCAAAGTAACGTAACTCAACACAACTCATTGAAACGTAATGTAACATAATGTAAATTAACGTAGCATAGCATAGCATAACTTAACTGAACTCAACATAACCTAGTGTAGCGTAACTCAACACAACATAACGCAACGCAATGCAACCTAACCCAACTCGATGAAATGTAACGTAACAACATAACGTAGCATAACTCAACTGAACTGTACTCAACTCAACTCAAAACTCAAAGCGTAATGCAAGATAACGTAGTGTAGCGCAACTTAACTCAACATAACTAAGCGTAGCATAACTCAACTCAACACAACACAACACAGCGCAACGTAACAACTCAACTTAGTAAAACGTAATGTAAGGTAACGTAGTGCAACTCAAGTCAACACCACTCAATTCAACTCAACACAATGCAACGCAAAGCAACGTAACATAACCTAATGCAACGTAACATCAGGTAACGTAACATAACAAAATGTAGCGTAACAGACCTCTCAACTCAACACAACAAAACGTATCGTAATGCAATGCAACATTAAATTTAAATATAGAAGGCCTCTTTTTTAATGGTTTTAGTACAATTGCACTTGCTATTAAAGGCTACATGTATTTATTTAAAAAAAAACTGTAAAAGCATCATATTGTTGAATATTACAACAATTTCAAATAACAGTTTCCTGTTTTTACTAATTTAATTAAAAAAATGTTGTGGTCCATAAAAGATTTCTTCTTATTATTATTATTATTATATAAAGAAATCGGAATCTTTTAATGAATACAAGAGAACAAACAAGAGAAAATGTACATAATAAATGTCTTTATTGCCATTATTCATCATTTTTTTGTATTGAGCATGCTTACTGAATACAAGTTTTATTTCTTTTTAAAAAATTATAAAAAAAATTTACTGACCTCAAACTTGAATAGCGCAATTCCTTTCAAAAATAACTATTCAAACAAAGTCAACATCATCACAAAAAAAATCATCTAGTGTGTTATTTACAAAGTAACAACATGTAATGCATGGGGAAATAGGGGGTTATTTGGAAAATATAAATACATACAGCACCCTGCTGCTTTTAGCTGTAGGGCTATTAGCCTTAATTGCCGTATTTCTGCTGACACAATAAACAGAAGCTCTCTTTCAAAACCAAGTTCACTTCTTTGCTGCCTTATTTAAAACATTCCTTTTATAAAGCAGCATCTTAAGTCACGTAAGCTTTTAAACAACTGCCTCGAAACTGCCTCATCTCTGCAAAATAAAATTTAAAAGCGTTAAAAAAATTATTATAAAATAAAAAAATATATATTTTAAACACAAAAAGGCCAGTTTACACGTCATTTTATCCAAGTTTGCTGTTAGCGTTTCTAAGATGCAAAATGCAAATTAGAAATAAATATTGGATACAGTAATGCTTTTGATCAATATGTTCCAGTAGACTATGGATTGAAAATACGTTCTGGGATTGCCCTGTACTCAAGGAAACCTGAAGTGATGCCTAAGAATAAAACTAAGAATAACGTTTTTTTTAGAATATTTTAAGAATTCGTAGAGTGCCTTACGCTCAAAACAATTATTTTTGCTGTTTGTTCAAACTACTTATTTAAAATAAGCTGAATCAACACAATTCTTAAGATTTTTTTGAGGACAACTTAATTATTTTATGTTCCGTTTACTTAAATTTGTAAAAACAATTAAGTTAACTTAATCGATTTGTGTTGGGAAATATGAAACACTCCAGAAATGACATTTGGGTCTCTACTTTAATGATCTAGTCGCAAAGTCTAAAGCACAAGGCGCAAAAGCATTAAGCGCATATCTGAATACACTTTTGCTATTTTGAGGACAGAAAAATATGCTCTGTGCCCTGACGCATGGTCTAACAGGGTTGTGCTTATTCTCTTAATGTGTTACGGGTATGTTTTGAGCATAATGTGCAATAAACCAATCAGAGTCCCATCTCCCATTCCCTTTAAGAGTCAGTTGTATCACGCAATGGTACATTTGCTACTTACATGGCGGACTTTATAAGTGGAAAAACTGAACGCATCACTAGTGAGAAAACAGTTAAACAGGCCATCTGAAGCATGAGGATAAAGAATAAGCCTCCTCCATTTTGCCTCTTTATCTTTAGTTAACTTTTACTCCTTTACTTTCATGGATAAGAAAACGGTGTTGTACGCACTCCACTGAAAACATCCATTAGTCTACATATTTAATTTTGTTTGTTAAGTGCCAAAATTTCAAAGCTATTTCTAAATTCAGTTCTAATTTCCAGCAAATGAATTAATGATCATTAATAACGAAGTGTGGTCAAAAAACTGAGTAATGTCCAAACACACGTCCTATTCTTATGCGCCATGTGGTGATGCATAAATCTCCAAAACCCGACAGTTGGACAATTCCAAACTTTATATTAAAACAAATATAAATATGCATATAAAAAATAATACTATTAACAATAAAAATTATTATACATTAATCTAAGGTTTAAAAAGATAGTTTTCTATATTTCTAAAATAATATATATATTTAGTATCTTTATATTAAACAATATTAATACTTTGTGTGAACGTATTTTTTTTTCTTAACCACAATAAATATTTTAGATTTATATTAAATTAAATTGTATAGTTTTTAACAAGTTAAATTATACTTTGAGAAAAATAAAAATTGTGGAAATAAATAAGTTGGTTCAAATGCCTTTTTTCAGTGTTTTTTCAGCAATGATGCCTTAAAATGTGGCATTTATACACTATGAAAAATGATACAACAAAAAGTCATGACTACAAATGTTTTTATGTTTCTTAAACTTTCTTAAACAAGTTAATCAGGTTATAACTATGTTTTTAAGCTATTCAAAGTTTAACTTAATATTTTAGTCAGTTTGATTGACATAAGCAACTCAGACTCATTGCGGATATGTTTCCAGGTCTACATTTCTGCGGACAGTTACCAGAGGTATGTCTGCTCGCAGTTTTTGTTTTAGTAAGTCCACCAGAGGCTGCGGTGTATGCTTTTTGACATCAAATTTATCTTGCACGTCCTCTTCTTGCGTAAGTCTACTACGGGGCTCAGCAATTCAGCCGACCAGGGAAGCTTGCTGTCGACTGACTGACTGACTAACCCACTCACTTACCTCCTTCCTTAAACCCAACCGATAGTGTTTTCAAAAGAAATCTAGAAAAAGAAAAAGCCATCATGGCATTTTCGGCCTGTTGTTTAATTATTTATTTATTTCTGGTTTACCTGGATTCTAGAACCATTCTTTGCCGGACTCGAACCCCATCATTACGGTCAACTCCACTCATACATATGTGGTGAGCCACTCAGCAAACTGGTAACATCTGAAAAGCGGTCAGCTGGTAACACTAAAAGGAGCAGAAGCTGTCAGTGGCGTCATACCACCCCGTAGCATTCATTTTAAAGACGAAACGCAGCCAGAAGTACCTCTGGCTACATAATTCACACTCTACAGAAATGTAGACAGGGGTACGCATTCACAATGAGCCTGTGTTGGATATAAGTTGAGATGACTGGACATGTTCATTTGACTCAAAAAAAAATAAAAAATAAGCCAGTATTTTTTTTTACAGTGTTGTCTAACCATTCTTTGCCGGACTCGAACCCCGTCGTCACAGTCAACTCCACTCATACATATGTGGTGAGCCACTCAGCAAACTGGTAACATCTGAAAAGCGGTCAGCTGGTAACACTAAAAGGAGCAGAAGCTGTCAGTGGCGTCATACCACCCCGTAGCATTCGTTTTAAAGACGAAACGCAGCCAGAAGTACCTCTGGCTACATAATTCACACTCTACAGAAATGTAGACAGGGGTACGTATTCACAATGAGCCTGTGTTGGATATAAATTGAGATGACTGGACATGTTCACTTGACTCAACAAAAAAAAAAAAAAAAATAAGCCAGTATTTTTTTTACAGTGTAGGCTGCTCACTAGTTTACCAGAAAATCTGCTGTATTGCAATCACCCTGAACTAACATCATAAAGAAATAGTGTCCATTTGATCAGATATTAGATGCAGGGAAATTAAAGCCATAGTGACAGTTTAAATGCAGTACAATTTTGCAGTAAAACTGCAGACTTGGCAACTGTGTTTATTGCCAATCATCCTAATTCACATCAAGCCAAAGCTGGAACGAATTAGTGCAGCTGGGCAGAGACACCCACACAAACACTTTACAGCAAGACGACGTGACATTGAACACCTGTATGCTGAATACACATACGGTAAACAAAGTCACAGTGAGTGAACATATGCTGGGAACAAGACAGGCCTGAAGATGCAATCCTCCAAAGACTTTCCATATCAGTTTGTATTTTTTTTGTCAACCATACGGATCCATACGGTGACAGAAGATAAAAGCAGAACACTACACAGATTATCATATTAGTCTAACTTTAAAATCAATCTTGAATAGATTTGCATCACAAAGACAATTGTGCGCACAAACACCACCTGTACAAGTGATTAAAAGACTTTTTCAGATTCAATATGACATTTATATTAGCGGTAATTAAAATAGGACCAGCATACATTTTATTTACAGCATATACATATACAGTTGAAGTCAGAATTATTAGCCCCCCTTTGATTTTTTTTTTCTTTTTTAAACATTTCCCAAATGATGTTTAACTGAGAAAGGAAATTTTCACAGTATGTCTGATAATATTGTTTTCTTTTGGAGAAAGTCGTATTTGATTTATTTAGGCTAGAACAAAAACTGGTTTTATTATTATTATTTATTTTAACATTTTAAGGTCAAAATTATTAGCCCCTTTAAGCTATTTTTTTTTTTTTGAAAAAACCGGGGGGCTAATAATTCTGACTTCCTCTACACACATATACACACATACATTTTAATAGTTTTCTTAATTGCTTTAAATAACTTTCCATCCTAATTTGTTTACTTAACTAAAATAAAGTAAGAAAAAACATGTAAATTACATAAACGAAAATATAAATTCAAAGATGAACAATATTACCATTAAATGTGCATAATTATATATATATACATACATACATACATACATACATACATACATACATACATACATACATACATACATACATACATACATACATACATACAAATAATTTTTGTATGTTTTCACAAATAATTTCCCATTGCACTTTTGTCTTCACCTAGTCCACAACACGTGATATTTATATACAGTTTAAGTCAGAATTATTAGCCTCCATTTGAATTTTCTTTCAAATATTTCCCAATTAATGTTTAACAGAGCATTCCATATATTCAAACTTTCATTCCATATATTCAGATTTTCATTCCATATAATCAAGTTTCATTTCATATATTCAGATTTTCATTCCATATATTCAGATTTCATTCCATATATTCAGACTTCATTCCATATATTCAAACTTTCATTCCATATATTCAGACTTCATTCCATATATTCAAACTTTCATTCCATATATTCAGACTTCATTCCATAAGTTCAGACTTCCATTCCATATATTCAAACTATCATTCCATATATTCAGACTTTATTCCATATATTCAGACTTCATTCCATATATTAAAACTTCATTCCATATATTCAGACTTCATTCCATATATTCAGACTTCATTCCATAAGTTCAGACTTTCATTCTATTTATTAAAACTTCATTCCATATATTAAAACTTCATTCCATATATTCAAACTTCAATCCATATATTCAGACCTTCATTCCATATATTCGGACTTTATTCTATATATTCACTTTCATTCCAAATATTCAGACTTTCATTCAATATATTCAAGCTTTATTCCACATATTCAGACTTTCATTCCACATATTCAGACTTCATTCCATATATTCAAGCTTTATTCCATACATTCAGAGTTTAGTCCATATATTCAGACTTTCATTTCATATATTCAAGCTTTATTCCATATATTCAGACTTTCATTCCATATATTAAAACTTCATTCCATATGTGCAAACTTCAATCCATATATTCAGACTTCAATCCATATATTCAGATCTTCATTCCATATATTCAGAATTTCATTCAATATATTCAGACTTTCATTCAATATATTAAAGTTTCATTCCATTTATTCAAGCTTTATTCCATATAATCAGACTTTAGTCCACATATTCAGACTTTCATTCCATATATTTAAGCTTTATTCCACATATTCAGACTTTATTCTACTTATTCAGGCTTTCATTCCATATATTCAAACTTCAATATATATATTCAGACTTTATTCCATATTTTCACTTTCATTCCATATATTCAGACTTTCATTCCATATATTTAGACTTTCATTCAATATATTCAGACTTTCATTCCATATATTCAGACTTTCATTCTATATATTCAGACTTCATTCCATATATTCAAGCTTTATTCCATATATTCAGACTTTATTCCATATATTCACTTTCATTCCACATATTAAAACTTCATTCCATATATTCAGACTTCATTCCATATTTTCAGACTTCACACCATATATTCAGACTTTACACCATTTATGCAAACTTCAATCCATATATTCAGACTTTACACCATTTATGCAAACTTCAATCCATATATTCAGACTTTCATTCCATATATTCCAACTGTCATTCCACATATTCAGGTTTCATTCCATATATTCAGGCTTTCATTGCATATATTCAAGTTTCGGTCCATATATTCAAGTTTCGGTCCATATATTCAAGTTTCAGTCCATATATTCAAGTTTCATTCCATGTATTCAGACTTTCATTCCATATATTTAAGGTTCATTCCATATATTCAGACTTTCAATCCATATATTCAAGGTTTACTCCATATATTCAAACTTTAATCCATTCCATATTCTCAAATTATCCTGAATGGCATTCCATATTATGCATGTATGTATGTATGTATGTATGTATGTATGTATGTATGTGTGTGTGTGTGTATATATATATGTGTGTGTGTGTGTATATATAACACTTCAATAAGTACTTGTACGAAGAGGAAAGTGCTACCTTATCGTAAAAAGTAAATAGAAAAATTCTTGTCTTATTTCTGTAATAATTTTTTATTGTTTTTTAATTGAGGGATAAATGGAAATGATCATCTGTTGCAATTGACCGTGTGCCATCCAAACCATTTCTCTAAGAGGTTTAACAGCATTTCTGGAAGAAAAAATATCATTGGCCTTTATATATAAAGCAAACCATGTTCACACACAGAGACACACACACAACGCTGTGCTTATCTGAGTGTGTCAGTGATGGTATAGTGTGTTGATGTTGTGTTTAAAGCCCAAAGCTCCAAATCCATACAGCTCTTTTCAGCTCGCTGTCTGTAACCAACAGAATTATCCAGCACATTTAGACCCGTATGCTCACTGTGGAAAATCTTATCACAAAAGTTTCTCTGCTGCCAAAAACACATCTTCAGCTTTTGGAAAACACACACACACACGTACACAAACACAATAAACACTTTCATGAATAATACTACTACATAAAACATGAGCGCATGAGCATCAACATTATTTCCAGGGACAGAGTGAAGTTAGAAATCTCCATTTCAGTAAAGCAGTTGCTTTCTATTGGAGAAAAAAAGTCAGTGTTTTGTATGACTCCCGAGGCTATTCAGAGGTTTTTCCATGTAAATTATAAAATACATCCATTTTTCTGTTCGCAGTGTCACGGCACAATTCTTAATGACAGCATATGGCACTGTTGCTGTCTAACGCTGTAATTTACAGGTTTGTGAAGCAAATATTTTGTCAGCGTGCGGCTAAATAAGTGCGGAGAGAGGAAGGTTTATGGCAGAACTGCAGGAGGAGAAGAGATTAATTTGCTTTGTGCAGGGGCTTATGTGCAGAGAGCGGCTCATCCGTCTGTGTACTCCAGTTATTTCTGTTGGACTCAGCACACACACTACAGCACTGGAACAGGTGACCTGCTCAAGCACGCTGTTGAGGAAGCTATTCTGAAACTGCGGCCTTTTAAGCGCTGAGCAACTTAAGATATGCAGTTGTTTAAATATGGTCAAGATATGCTCATGAAAGACTACTTCACTGCATAACAACAGGCTTTGAATAAAAAGCAGATGTAACTACTGTATATTGAAGCTCTGAAGCGGGGTCACAACCGCCCGGTGGCCTTAGGATGACAGAGAACACTTAAGCATTCAGTGTGTACATAAAGGAGGAATACATCAAATTTATTGATATATACACAACCATATCACCCTGCAGCCCAAGGTTACTCACTGAAGCTAAGCAGGGCTGAGCCTGGTGAGTACCTGGATGGGAGACTACATGGGAAAACTAGGTTGCTGTTGGAAGTGGTGTTAGTGAGGCCAGCAGGGGGCACTCAACCTGTGGTCTGTGTGAGTCCTAACGCCCAAGTATAGTGAAGGGGACACTATACTGTCAGTGGGCGCTGCCTTTCGGATGGGACGTTAAACCGAGGTCCTGACTCTCTGTGGTCAATGGCACTACTCGTAAAGAGTAGGGGTGTAACCTCTGTGTCCTGCCCAAATTCCCTCCATCGGCCCTTACCAATCATGGCCTCCCAATCATCCCCATACACTGAATTGATACTATCACTGTCTGTCCCCTTTACCTATAACTGGTGTGTGGTGTTCGCACTGCGTTCAGTGGACATTTCAGCAAGACAATAATCCAAAACACAGCCCAGGAAACTCTCAAATGCTTTCAGAGAAAGAAAATCAAGCTGTAGAATGGCCCAGCCAACCACCTGACTCGAATCCAATAGAAAATAGAAAATAAAGATTAGTTTGGATAAACGAAACCAACAGAATTGTCAAGATAGACACTGGAAGACACCGGAGCAATGCATGTGACTTCATTCTCCACATGAGAGTCATCTTTAAGGTAAGGTAAAAGAAAATTTCAGGGTTTCCCCCTCAATAATAACAACTTTGTGATGGCGTTCATGTGTTCACTGATCTGATTACATAAGTGTGTGAATGGTTGACCATTTAACAATCATACTTTCAAAAGCACTTTCTGAGAGAGTTGAAAATTGATAGGAACACATTTGAATATTTTCTTGTTTGGCTTTGAAGCTGTGTACGCAATACAATGTGACAAAAATGGCAATCATTTTGTCTCACTTCAGGTTGTTGCTGTAAAAGGCAAAAGAAAATATTAATTCCAAGCTGAAAAATGGAACACATCTCATGTCCTTGTAGCAAAATATACATAAACACAAGAAAGATACTGTAGGAAACAAATGATAAATGATGTAACTTGCAGTCACTTGTAATAATTCATTTTCAATAGTCCATCCAATTGTCCATTCAAGTAAAGTACAGGCCCCACAGAGCAAACCCAAGAGGGTACATCAGGTCAATAAAAAAAAGCCCAGCAAAATAAAACCTCACACTTGAAAATTTAATTGGCTTTAACCGTTTGAGATACACTGCATGAACTGATAGATCACAAAGGGTCAACAGGGGCCACAGTGTAGAACCCAAAGCACACGTTAGCCTTTATTTTAGGCCCTGGAGTTCAAGTGAACACATCCGAAAGCATTTTGCGTTCTGCTCTTTAAACCAAAGACTTTTTTAGTCAGTGTTTGGGTTTGAAAGGTCTCCCGAAACAGATTTCTGACAGGCTTCTGAGGCAGCGTAACGGTCTACTGATCTAAAACAAAAAGGCTTTGATGACCAAGTGGATATTTACAGACCACAATACAAATTTCTCACAGGAAATGAAGTCAAAAGTAAACTGAAATTTATATGCAAAACTGTGTGTCAATCGAAATTTTCAGCCATCGTGTCTTTCTTTGAACCTATCATGTCTTTATTAGGCTTCTGAGGCTGTACAACAGTTTATTGATCTACAACAAAACTAAGAGCTTTGATTATAACCAAGAGGATATTTGCTTTATTAAAATATTGCTTTTGTGTTTGAAATTGTGTCAGATGTTCAAAAGATGAGCATAAATCTGCAACTATACAGCCAAACGCAACTTACAGATGTCATTTCTTTCATTCAGCCTATCATATCCAACAAAGGAAACATGCAGATTTCTGTTTCCTTTGAAGATCTCAATAGAACTCAATCTCCAAAAACTGGGCATGACATGATCATCAGATTCGGACGTGCCTTGTTGGCTTCCTAATTCCATTTACTGCCTGCAGAGACAACATTTTTTTCAGCCTTCAGATGCAGCCACATACTTTTAGTTTCTGCGTCCGAAAGCAGCCTACAGCACTAGAAAGGCAAATCCAACGGTTGTATTTCTGAGATTTTCACATAATCGATTTTTTTGAAGGCAACATGTATGTATCCTTCAGTGCCTACGGCCCTGTTTCCACTTGAAATTCATGTGCTCAAATGCAGCTCTTGTGACCAGGTGCTGAATTTTGTCAAGACCTTTTTTCATCTTATTTCGTCATGCTCTACATCACTCGCATGATCACAACTGAGTGAACAAATCCATGTTACGTGGGTTATCGGTGAGCTGAAATGCAAGGGTATGATCAGAATGTGGATGACAATATGATTTCAGTCATAACCTGTGTATTGGTATTATTGTCATACTATATAAACTTAATACTCTTCTTCTTATTCTGAAACTAATATCTATACGCATCTCCTCCTAAACTGGTTTTACTCCCAACCTCTGAACTGGTCTGACTCGGGTTGCTATATCTTTTCCAACTGATCTGACATTTGAATTTCTGAAAACTGACCCAGAAAATCTGGAAAAGTCCCTTTGACTTAACATTGCACCAAACTTTGTGACCTCATAACTTTCCACCAGACTGTCATACAGACTTAAGGTTGAGCTCATTTAACTAAGACTACCAATCTGCCAATCACTGATGACCTTTTAACTTACTAGCCACACCCTAGCAACCACTTATGGCACTCTAGCAACTGTCACATAGACTTCCATTGTAATAAAAACTGCTATTGACTTTACATTGAACATACTAACAACGTACCAATTCATGCTAACAACATACCAATCCATACTAGAAACATCCTAATCATACTACCAACATGCTAATTCACACTAAATAATTCACACTCTGTTGAAGTCTGTGAAAATAATTACACCTGAGCAATGCATGTGACTTCATTCTCCACATGAGAATCATCTTTATGATGAGGTTAAAGAAAATTTCAAGGTTTCCCACTCAATAATAACAACTTTGTGATGGCGTTTATGTGCATTCAAATGTCCCACTTCTGACTTCAAAGCATTCCAGTTAATTACACAGTTGCATTTTCACTGTGATATATACATAATTCATAACATTTCATATTATTGTACCAATTATATCTAAAAGCAATAGAAAATGCTAGGTGTACTTAGATGATATGCTTTAGAGTGCAATATATTCACAGAATTAGCCTTTATTAGTATGGTTCCCATTCATTTTGTGCTGTAAACATACTTGAAAGTTTATTTAGATGTTTTACATACGGTTGCACCATGATAGTAGATCCATGCTTTAGCAGAACTAGCCTCCAATTTGTAAAGTGTCATTTGACACGTCTCGCTGAATTCTGGGTTCTGAGGTCAACAGTGGCGGTCCCAGAAAATTTTCTTAGGGGTGGCCAGTGGAGGCTACACCAAGTCTTGTGGTGGCACACAAAATAATAATTAATTTCAGTGTAATGTTCTATTTTTGTTTCTGGTAAATGATAATATGGTTTTAATTTATTACTAATTTATTAATAATTAATCTGCTGAAATAATTCAGAAAGTACATGTGCACAGCAAATAAAAATTAATATTTAGTTTAAAAACACTTCATATATATAAATAACTTTTCAGTAATTTTCACATACTTTTATTGTACAGCATACAGTATATGCCATGTCTAAAATTAATGAAAATTAATGAGTTAATTAATAAAACAAACAAAATAACAAACTGAGCAAAAGGCATTACTTTATACACACACACACTCACTATACAGACTCTAATAATATCATTTATCCATATCCCTTTTTGAGCCACAATATTATTAATGCAGCTTCTTCTATTGATGTAACTTAAGGTAAATATTAAATTGCCATTGCTGTCTGTTGAAGGTGTGCGCGTGCTGTCAAAGACGATCGGGGAGGGCAGTGGCGGTTCCAGTTTAAATGACACCGTGGGCGAACCACCCCATACACCCCCCACCCCCCTTAAATTGTTAGATTTGTTATTCAATAAATATAATAATTTATTTACATTTATTCTAAATAAATACAATTATTATTCTAAATAAATAACAGAAATCAATCCTAAATGTTACTGGAAAACAATGTAACAACTGGAGTGATATGTGGTATGTTAAAATCACTTAAGAAACCTTTTGCATGAAAATATGCCCTACGTTCAAGTGAATCTTATCATTTGACTGTTCCCCGGGTTCGAGCTGAAAGGGAAGCGAGCCTTTAGTCATGCCGCCCCCTCATCCTGGAATACTCTTCAGTCTGAACTAAAAATATCTGAGCTCATCCTTTCGCTTTATCCTTTTTAACAAACAACAACAGTCCATTTCTCAATGTTAGTGTTTTTAATATATTGAAATGTGGTAAAGCTGAACAACTGAACTGTATTTTTATACTATATTAATTTTCTATTTATTATTAATATTATTATCATTTTATTTTTTTCATAAGTCGTGTGTTGCGGGCCTCTTGGCCAGGTCACCCTTGTAAATGAGATCTTGATCTCAATGGGTTTTTTATCTGGTTAAATAAAGAAACATATATATATATATATATATATATATATATATATATAATATTATGACAATTTTAAAGAATAAAAATAAATGTTTTATACAATTATCTGTTGTCTTAAACCTGACTCATGGCCGAGAATTAATGTTATGAAGTCTACCTCCCTGACTCTTTATCCCTTCTTTGTTCTCTATAGCCATGCTTAGTGAAAGTTACATCATCATCATCATATTATATAAACTTTAGTTTAGTCGACTTGCAAAACTCGCTGCATGCCGACACAGACACCAAAGGCTGTTACTCTGGTTTCATGGCGCATGAGCAGCGCGTATTTTATCGGTGTGCACACAGGAGTGCGTGAGGCGGACTGTAATGGTTTTCTGTGATCATGCATCAGTTTGCTTTCACCAGCGTTGAAGCGTTGAACCAGCGCTGAGGGGGAGAGGCAGTGAATCAGCTATGTCAGTGGCACCAACAATAATTTAGTGGCTGCATTTTATTTATTTATTTATTGAAACATTGGGAATTTACATAAGTACATTTAAATGAATAATGTCAACAGCAAAATCATATTGGGGTGGCCACAGGAGTGGCCAAAGTTTCATATTGGGGTGGCCACAGGGGTAGCCTCCCTTGGCCCCTGGTGGTCAAAAGTCAAATGTCTGACTTCTAGCAGCATTCTAGATGTTATTTACAACTAGAAGTAGAAAAAGTCCCAATTTCATATTGTCTGCAGTGCAGCAATACCTCTAGCCCAGCAGTGTTTTGCTGCTACCTACTGTAACAACAGCTTTTTCTGCTTCAGAGCCGGTGCTTTAGGTGTTGAAAGACAAAGAACCAATTAGGAATTAGGCTCTAGTAAGTATAAATTATCAAAAGTGGACAAGCTCAGAACGTCAGTCTTTTTTAAATACCTGCTTTTAATAACAGGTTTAAATGAGACCTATGAGATACATGATCCTTTGCATTCAAAAACATGATGCTTTGAGAGCTGGTGGGCAGTGAATTTGTGTGTAAATGTACATTTTTGACCAACATTTTCACTGTTGGTATTATTTCTAGCAAGAGAATAGTGGTTAATTATTACTTAGTTATCATCATTAAATCTTGTGCACTGTTCAAATTTACTACCATTTTGTTTGGGATGAAAACATCCACTGAATTAAAGTGCTGTAAATGCATCAGATAATTTTTTTTTTGCATAAATCTGTTAATAAACCTCAGTCCTGATTAAAACTACTAAAATGCTTTGAAAATTACAATATTTTAACTTTTTAATTACCAAGTTCACAAATGATGTCACTGATTTGATGAACAACACACAAAATTACGTATTTCCAATATAAAAAGTAATTGTGGACCAGATTGTTTTTTAATCTTATATCAAAGTCTTGGACATATGAAAGCTTATGAACAACATTGGCTTTGATGCATTGTTAGATGTTTATTTTTTCTGCCTAATTTACAGTTGGTGGCTGTTTTTGCCCCATTGGTTTTGATTAGATCCACATTTGATGGTGCATAAATACACAATCTTTGTTTTTATTGAGATGCTCATTTTGATTTTCTTAGGTACATCAAGGTGAGTGCACAAATGTCACTCTCACACTCTCACAGACACACATACACACTTTAATTTGCTGTAATAAAATTCAAAAACTAAGCTTTTAGATAGGCGCATCTAAAGCGTTAATGGTGCAACTGATAATCAACAGTAAAAATTACAAATTTGACCTCTTCCCAACAGGGAAAACTACCAACAATCAAAAATGTTGGATTATATGGTGTCATGGTTTTCATCAATCAAAAACAATGCATTAAAGGCAATGTTGTTTCACATGTCCAAAACAGTCCAGTTTTTTTTTTTTTCACCAAATCAGTGACATCATAAATTAATTTTGCAATTAAAGAGTTAAAATCCTGTAATTTTTAAGCAATTTAGTATTTTTGATCAGGAATAAGGTTAATTAACAGATTTACACAAAAAAAAAATATTATCTGATGCATTTTACAGCAGTTGAATTCAGTGGATGTTCACATCCTGAACATAACAAAAGGGTAGTCAATTTGCCCAGAGTTTTAAGACATATTACCGGTATGTAAACATTCAGGATGCGCGCACAGCGAGGTTGCAGAAAAAAACCGGGAGCGCTAGAATTTACAGCGAGGGAATGACATCTGATGCGGTACAGATTTTGTTGTTGTATTAGAGATAAGTTATATTGATAACATATTATATATATTATTTACATAATGCTTTCAGCGTATTATAACAGCTTGTCACTCAGTGATAAGCACAGTTATTTGGCAAAATTAACATTAAAGTGAGTGGCGTTCGTCTGACAGGTCCATTTGCGATAGCACCCTCCCAATGGATATTGGATAAGACGAAATGGCCAAGCATCCAGCCCCAAATATACAACTATCTCATTGAAACTCTAAATGTTTTTACAAGAGAGAAGTTGCCAACAATGTCGTTCTATGTGGTCATGTGCAAGAAATAATGTTTCGTGATTACCAGATTCAAAACTTTGTAGTGCTAAAAACCGAGGTTCTGCCTAGCCAATGACAAGGAAAGAAGACAGAACTGTGCAAAGCCTGGGTAATTATCAACAAGCAAAACAACTGCATTCTGACAGCAAACTGCACCTGTATGGCAGGGTATGTGAACTTACATGTTTACATTTCATTCTAAGCATTCAGTGTCCGCAGTTTAATTCACCATATTTAACTGTTTTTGCTAGAATCATTGCTGCAGTCAAGAAGGAGTAATGTGTATGATTCAGCATAACATGGACGTACCTGATATAAAATGAGAACTGCAGAGTCGAGCATTTTTAATTAGGTCCTCACTCCATTCAGCTCCCTGTTAGCCAAAGACGTCTGCGGTTGGCATTAAAAGCAGTGTGGTGTACAGTAAAAGTAAATTTTTCTATTTTTGGACTTTCGGTTTTGGCATCCTACAACACAACATGTTTGCTATTGCAACCGGTCTTTTTTTGCAGCCAGTATGCGCAGTTAAACCCGTGTGACGTTAGTTGGTTATTACCTTATTGTTGAGGTTTTTTTTTGTTTTTTGTTTTTAAATCAAAGCATTTTCTCAAAATATGTGTCAAAATAAGATTTGTCAGCTGAAACACAGAAAAAGTTATGGCCAAATTAGAACTCAAAATCACCCCAGAGTGGATAAAAACATTCCCATAGCACATAAGGGTTAAAGCTTTTACTGCTTGTTGTGGATCATTAAACCTTTATGCATCCTCAAAGGTCTGTCAATCAGTTTTCCGAAGGGTATCCTTGTGCAAAACTGTCTGATGGGACCTCGGCCACAGCAGAGATCTAGAAAAAACAGGATCTAGGAAACCTAGAAAATTGTGGTCTTTGACATGGTTCAGAGTTGGAGCTAAAGTCAATCAATCAGGGCTACATCTGAAGAACCATGTGGTAAAAATGACGACTACATTGCTGATAGTCCATATCAAATGTAAGATTTGGAATAGGTTTGGCAATGTATGCTATTTACTATTGAGATGATGAAATAGTAGGCAGAGAAACTACAAGTGATGCAGTTACCTTAAATCAAGTATAATTAATTCTACATCTAAGATTGCTAATACTTCGTTGTTGTTCTTTTACAGAATTGTCCATTACTAGCGAGGAAAAAAAAACTAAATGAATCAACTGACACAGTAGGTGTATGAGCAAGAGATAATGTACAGCCAAAGAGAAGTAGATCTTATATCATCCTGAAGTGTTTCTTTTGCGGTAATGGCCATTTGACTGTACATTATCCCACTTATTACAATGGATACTTACACAGTAAATAACAGGACATGAAATATTGATTCAAGGTGAGAATATTATGTGAGAACAAAGAGGGAGTGCACAGCACTATCTGAGCAAATGGTGGCGTAAATCAGCGGTTGCCAGGGACAACGGTTAATTATACTGTATTAATAATAGTCATTATTCAACAATATTTGACTGCAGAATGCTGCAATCAACATCAAGTATTCTAGATGGATGGGCTGCAAATTCATAATGGACTTCATGGCAGAGCATGCTCCAAAATCAAATAACTGATGTTCTTCTGAAATAGCAAATTATTGAGTGCATGCTCTAATATAGGAGATTTGTAATAATAATAATAATAATAATAATGCATTTTATTTAAGGCGCCTTTCATGACACTCAAGGTCACCGTACAGAGCAGCTAGAACAATCAGTTCAAATAAAAACACAATAAAATCAATAAAATACAATACAAACTTTTTTTTTTTTTTTTTTAAATGCAGTCGGGTTAAAGAGTATAAGCTGTTCTAAACAGATGTGTTTTGAGTTTGGATTTAAATTGTGAAAGAGAGTCTAAATTACGGAGATCAGGAGGAAGTGAATTCCAAAGCTGAGGAGCAGAGTGGCTGAAGGCTCTGTTCCCCATGGTGACAAGGCGGACAGAGGGAACAGTGAGGTGAATGGAAGAAGAAGACCTGAGTGTTCGAGAAGGTGTGGCGATATGAACAAGATCAGCAAGGTATGGAGGAGCGAGATTGTGGATGGCTTTAAAAGTGAGAAGAAGTATTTTATAATTAATTCTAAAAGAGATGGGAAGCCAATGAAGCTGCTGTAGAATGGGTGTGATGTGACAGATAGAGGGGGTTTTTGTGATAATACGGGCTGCAGCGTTTTGTACCAGTTGTAATTTATGAAGAGTTTTTTTAGGGAGGCCAAACAGAAGGGAATTACAGTAATCTAAACGGGATGTGACTAAACTATGAACAAGAATGGCAGCTGAATGAGGTGTGAGGGAAGGACGTAAACGATTTATATTTCGAAGGTGGAAATAAGCGGATCGGGTGACATTATTAACATGTGCAGTGAATGAAAGGGTGCTATCGAAGATGACCCCCAGACTCTTAACCTGAAGGGAGGGGGTAATGACAGAATCATCTGTGGGAATGGAAAAGCTATGTGATTTATTTAAAGTGGATTGTGTACCTATAAGTAGAAGTTCAGTTTTATTGTCATTTAATTTCAGGAAGTTTGAGGTGAACCAGGATTTGATGTCTGCAAAGCAGTTAGTAAGGGATGAAGGTGGGAGTTTGTGGTTGGGTTTGGTTGATAGGTAGAGCTGGGTGTCATCTGCGTAGCAATGAAAATTAATTTGGTGTTTACGGAAAATATAACCAAGTGGAAGAAGATAGATGATAAATAGCAGCGGACCCAAAACGGAACCCTGGGGCACACCAGTAGTGACAGGGACTGATGATGAGGTGAAAGACTTTAATTGAATGAACTGAGTGCGACCTGAGAGGTATGAATGAAACCAACTGAGAGGTGTGTTCCCAATGCCAATTGAGGCGAGCCTGTCCAGAAGAATGTTATGTGAGATTGTGTCAAAAGCCGCACTTAGATCAAGCAAAAGAAGAATGGATAGTGAACCAGAGTCTGCTGCTAGGAGGAGGTCATTAGTGATTTTGAGTAAAGCTGTTTCTGTGCTATGTAGTGGGCGAAAACCAGACTGGAATTGTTCATATAAGTTATTACAGGAAAGATGGGTGTGAAGTTGAGCAGCGACAGTTTTTTCAAGAATTTTAGAGATGAATGGTAGGTTTGAAATAGGACGAAAGTTATTGAGGTTATTGGGATCTAAACCAGGTTTCTTTAAAATAGGAGATTTGTAATATGCAACCCTGGGCCACAAAACCAGTCATAAGCGTCAATTTTTTGAAATTGAGATTTATACATCACATAAAAGCTGGGTAAATAAGCCTTGCGTCGATGCATGGTTGTTAGGAAAGGACAATATTTGTCTGAGATACAAATTATTTAAAATCTGGAGTGTTCAAAAAAATCAAAATGTTGAGAAAACCACTTTAAAGTTGTCTAAATTAAGTTCTAAGCAGCTCATAAAATGGTAAGATTTATATATTTACAAAATGCTTTTATGAAACATTAACTTCACTCAATATTCTATTGATTTTAGCATGGTATCATGACAGACTTAGATTTACAAATCATTATTTTCATAAACAACCAATTCAAGTGTTTCAGATGTTTTATCCAAATTGTGAATGCATTATGTGTGTACAGTTAAATTATTAGCCCCCCCTTTGATTTTTCTTTCTATTTTAAATATTTCCTAAATTATGTTTAACAGAGCAAAATTTTCACAGTATCTCTGATAATATTTTTTCTTCTGGAGTAAGTCTTATTTGTTTTATTTAGGCTAGAATAAAAGCTGTTTTTGAAACCATTTTAAGGTAAAAATTACAGAATAAACCATCATTATACAATAACTTGCCTAATTAACCTAAATTGTCTAATTAACCTAGTTAAGCCTGTAAATGTCACTTTAAGCTGTATAGAAGTGTCTTGAAAAATATCTAGTCAAATATTATTTACTGTCATCATGGCAAAGATAAAAGGAATCAGTTATTAGAAATGAGTTATTAACACAATTATGTTTAGAAATGTGTTAAAGGAATCACCTCTCCGTTAAACAGAAATTGGGGAAAAAATAAACAGGGGGGCTAATAATTCTGACTGCAACTGTATATATTGCCTAAAAAACATGCAAAGACTGCTCCAAATGTCAGTAAAAGCTCAAGGTTATGATTAATTAAACTGTCTATTCAGCACAATTTATCCCTTATTTACATTCTGCCTACATTTTTGGTGTCCAGTTTGTCAAAAGCATTGCAATTCTGTTGCATATGATCAGATGAAACATCAAACACCCCAATACAAGACTTAATTAATAAGCACTTTTACTGTACATGTGCAGCACTACATTAAACAACAGAGGCTTACTGTGCATACGTACCCAGGTCTACATTTCTGGAGACCGTGAAATATTTACCCACTAAGGGTGCAACGATTCAATCTACTCATGGTTCTGTATGTATCACAGTTTTAGGGTCGCGGTTTCGGCACGGTACAGTTTGTGCTATGCCTAGAAAAAAAATGCTTACAGAACAATTCAAAGAACAATAAACAAATTTATTGGTTAAACACCTGACAATGCAACAGCTTCACACATATTTCTGTAGATTTGCATGTTCTCGCAATAATTAAATAAAAGGCATTTTGAAAATTGTATGTTCAAATAAAATACTAAAAATAAAAAGAGAAAAAACTTAAATTTCCACTTTTTCTATTTTACATCTCGACTCAACAGTCTCAGATAATTAAGCAGATAATAGTTATGTCAACACATCTTAATAATTGAGCACTTTTAGAATATTAATTACTTCTGTTTACATTATGCTTGCATTACCAAGGCAACAACGCATTTTTATTTATGATTTCTAATTGATTTTATTATGATTCCAGAGAGCTCCGTTTTACTTAATACCATCGTAGTGAATGAAACTTAAGACAAGAGAGAGCGTTCGGCTCTTCTCTCTTAATTCAGCGGGAACAGTTCATCAAGAAGAAAACTGTTCTTAGCAGGCAGCAGGTAAACAGAGTCAATAGCGTGAGTGATCGGGTGCAGAATTACACCCAGCAGAAGCGAGACTGAAGTAACAGATCTGCTGTATGTTTGCATCAGTATGGGATGTTTCTGGGTCCCGACACGGACCTCGATCTGGCTGTTAGTGATCACTGATCTAGGCTTTATCTTTGCAACAACAACAAAAAAGGCATTTGTTATGTTTTTGTGTCTGTGACATTTTTGAGTTTACTCAACTTAAATCGAGTCAAGTGCAGAAATCAGGTTGAAAGCTGAGTAAACTCAAAAATGTCCTGAAGTTTGTTCCCTTAAAACTTTAAGTTGAGCCAACCTTTTTTTTTACAGGCTGAAAACGTGGTGAAATCTGAAAACGTGGTTAAAAAAAAAAAAAAAAAAAAAAAAAAAAAAAACACAGCCATGACAGCTTTTCTTTTCTAAATCACTGAGGGAAGAGGGAGGGTAGGTCAGTCGGTCGGTTGACGGCAAGCTGATTGGTAAAATACATTTTGTGGGCCCTAGTGGATTTATGCAAGAAGAAGATGCACAAATGGCACGTACAAGAGAAACTTGAGATCATCAAAAAGTGTACGCAGCACCCTCTGGTGGATGTTCGAAAACAAAATCTGCAAGACATAGCTCTGGGCACGTATTTTTTATTGTTGTCTTGTATATTTCCGGACATAAACCCTTTCTGAAAACCCAACCAATAGTGTTTTCTAAAGGAAATGTAGGGCAAGGCAAGTTCATTTATATAGTACACCACATGCACAAGAGTAATTTAAAGTGCTTTTAAACAACAGCTACGTTGATTGTTTTCTTTGTTCTCTATTTCCACCTGGGGATACTCTGGGAATAGAGGTCTCCATAACCCTAGACCAGGCTGTATCCTGAGCAGATGCTGTGGTGGTCATGGAGGAGTAAAGAGCATAAGTCTGATTCCTGAAAGACCCAGTGACAGACGAGTCTCCACATTGATCCCATGGGCCAGCCTGAACACCCGCTGGTGACCTACTCACACCTGCAGCTTCCCCACGATGGACGTCCAGTGTTCTCCAGTCCCCGGCGCCTAGACTGCATCGCACAAGAAGCTTGGCCAGAGCCTAGTTTTTCTTAAGGTTGTTTTCCTTCACTTTTGTCAATTGGTGAAGTTTGTTCCTCGCTACTGTTGCCACTGGCTTGCTTGGTTTGGGACTTGTGGGGCTGTGCATGGATGGATTTGCTCTTCAGTGTTTGGACTTTCAGCAGTGAATTTTAAACCACACTGAACTGAACTAAACTGAACTCTGAAAACTGGACTGACGCAGTTTCAATTTAATAGAACTTCTATGTTAAGCTGCTTTGACACAATATACATTGTAAAAGCGCTATAGAAATAAACATGAATTGAACTGTGTTACATATACTACAATAAAAGAAACATAAAATACAACAAGCATAAGAAATAAAAACAACTTCCGCAAGTGATCTCAATGTTTCTTTCAAAAAATGTCTTGATCACTGTTATGCAAATTCAAAAGTGTACTGCAACCAACTATATTATAGCTATAATGAAGTACGTTTTTTCATTTTCACGAAAAATGTAGGCTGAATCGTGTATTTCCAATGAGCCCATGTTGGGTAATGTATTAAACTCCTCCATCCACAGTTATTTGAAAGCTGTGAGGACATGGCTGTGTGCTTGACGGAGTGAAATGAGGATACAGTATCAGTATACCCAGGCCTTCAGGCTGCAGTTTCAAGTGGGTGCTCTTGCTTTCATTTGAGAGCGCTTAACACCCTCTACAGAATCACCCCCACAGAACTGGGCCTACATTAAACTCAAGGAAGTTTGAAGGGAAAAAAAAAAGAAGAAGTGAACAGTTACCTCAAATCAACTATGATTAATCTATATGCAAGAACATCAACGCAAAGATTAATGAACATTTGAGTGCTCTTTTTTTCAGTTTGATTCATTTACCACTGAATGAACGCACAAATGATTTAACCGATAGGCGTGCAACAAAACAGACAAAGACATCTGCCTGCTTTCCTGTATCTGCTATGGATGTTAGGTGTCCTCATTCGCTTTCTGACCAAAGGCTCATTGAGGCGTGCTGCGATTTCTCTCGAACGAGCGTGTTGATCTGACAGTTCCACCAGCGTTTTTCATTCCGAAGCATCCCTATAACGTTCCTCTCCTTCATATGGCAGACAGACGCCCCTCGTTTCGTCTCATCCACCCTCCACCCCCGCACGCTTTCAAGTCTAAAACTGGAGGATGCGATTGGCCCCAACAAGTAAACAGGGAACACTTGTTTACTTCCTCATCACAAGTAAATATTTTACGCGTTTCTGGCTGCATGTCAGAACTCTCCGTGTGTGTATTGCACAGATCTTGTCAAAGCACTGTGGGTAAACAGCCTGTAAAGTTTGGGGGGAAAAAAGCGAAAGCAGTCAACTGTAGACCCTTATGGAGCCTCAATAATGCAGCCAGGAGCAACAAACGGATAAGAGATTTATCAGACTGTGTTTGTGTAGGTGTCTGTGCGTTTGCATGTATGCATTAATAACAGCTATGCCCTGCCACACAGCTAATTTTTAATTGGAAACTGCGCGTTTGGCTTGCCGGAGGAATCCGTGTTATTTGATTCGTGACACAGTACAAAATGTTCTTCTTTCTCCACTGTTAGGATACAATAGTGAAACAGATATGTCTGTCTAATAGGCCAAAATCAAGAGTGTGTGCACATCAATATGCTTTGAATTCATTTGGCTCTCGTCTGTGGTTTCCCAATAAATAGTGTGGAATGAATGCCTAGTATTAAAACGTGGAATGGGAAAAATTCAAAAATGAACTCCACTTTTACCATTGCTCATAGTTGGGCTATGAAACACTGTCACATTTGTATGGTGGGGAAAAGAGTGAGGACTTAATTGCAGTAAAATTATGGGGTTTTATTATCTATAAAATAAAACTAAAAGACAACAAAATCAACCCCAAGTGGGAAAACATTCACTAAAAGCAGAGGTGGGTAGTTTCCAAAATCTTTACTCAAGTAAAAGTAACAATCTTAAGTTACTCTAGTAAGAGTAAAATTAATGTAAACTCAAGACAAAGGAACTATTTAAAATATGATTGTTTATCAGAATTTGTTCAACTTGTAACAGATGTCTTCATGTAAACAATATACCCGTAATAAACCATCAAGGTCCTCAAACTGTTGGCATCAAAGCCACACTGAAAAAAACTATTCAAAGGTGATTCATTGGATTTACTAAATTTTTTTTTACGTTAAGTGGTTGTAAACAATTAATTTGGGCTGAATTTAAACAAACAAATTAAGTTGAACATTATTAAATTTAATTTGTTTGTTTAAATTCAACACAAATAAATTGTTTGCAACAATTTTGCATGCAACACTTTTTTCAGTGCATATTTATTACAGAAATAAAAACCCAGCAGTGTTAGTGCCATTTCAATTTCAAAACAATCAATGCCAATAAAACACAAAAATGATTTCCATGTTGGATTCTAAGTGGACTGCTAAAAATTCCAAAATACAGGCATTGCAAATTTGGAAATTGGAAAATTATAATAATTAAGTATTGAATACAAACAATTGTGCTCATTGAAAAGTTGTATTGCTGATAGTTGAGAACATTAATCATGAAGTAAAAACTATTTTGCTCAGTCCTCCTTTACGTTCAGCCAGTTGCTAAGATAGACCAGTCTGTTGACATTATCGGAGGACAATGTGACCCCTAAAACCGTGGGTTTCCTCCAGGTGCTCCGATTTGCCCCACAGTCTAAAGACATGCAGTACAGGTGAATTGGGTAGGCTAAAATGTCCGTAGTGTATGTGTGTGTGTGAATAAGTGTGTATGTGTTTCCCAGTGATGGGTTGCAGCTGGAAGGGCATCCGCTGCATAAAACAAATGCTGGATAAGTTGTCAGTTCATTCCGCTGTGGTGACCCCAGATTAATAAAGGGACTAAGCCGAAAAGAAAATGAATGAATGAATGAATGATGACAGTAAATAATATTTTACTAGATATTTTTCAAGATACTTCTATTCAACTTAAACTAGGCTAATTAGGCTAACTAGGCAGGTTTGGGTAATTATTGTATAATAATGTTTTGTTCTGTAGACAATAAAAAAAAATGTAGCTTAAAAGGGCTAATAGTTAAAAAAATTAAAAACTGCTTTTATTCTAGCTGAAACTTTCTCCAGAAGAAAAAACATTATCAGACATACTGTGAAAATTTCCTTGCTCATTTGGAAAATATTTAAAAGAAAAAAAAAATTCAAAGGGGGCTAATAGTTTAACTGTATATATATATATATATATATATATATATATATATATATATATATGACAAGAGTGACACAACGTATGATGAACAACGACAAACTGGCACAGGACAGCAGACAAGAGGGAGCTATAAAGGAGAAATTATTAACAAACAAACAGGTAAACTGAATAAATTAATAATGGGTTAACAAGGAGGGTGGGACTAAACAATAGACAGGAGAGCACATGACACAAAGACAACACAAGCCATGTGCTCACAAGAAAACAGGGCCAGAACACGAAGCCAATGTGAGAACCCATTAACCGAGTGTTCACAAAATAAGTGAAAACACAGGCCATGTGCAACAAACAATACATGCACTCACACATGCGACATATTCCAATCCCAGCACCAACAAAACCAAAACCAACTAGTTTGGACTGCTGTGAACGAAAACACTATGCCACGAACAAAACAACAAACACATCAGGATGAGAGTGCGCATCCTGAGCACAACGGAACCTCAAGCAAACGTCTAGCGATAGTGTGCACGGCCCAAGCATGGCCGAGACAGCGCTCATAAAGACAAAGGCAGACAATGACCGGATAAAACCTGAGAAAACTCGAGCTCAGCACAACATACTAGACAAGACAGGACTAGTGTCTGGACTAGTGCCACCAAAACAAAAATGAACAAGACTGGAGTGGCAGAATCCTGACAAACGCATTATACATATTATACTACTTGCATCAGATCTCCTCAAACATGACCTACAAAATGTATTCAGCGCAGATGTACAACAGACTTGACCATGCAGCTTGTTTCCTAATGGTTGCAATAAACTTTTGCTCATATTTTGTCCAGATTTGCTATCTGGATGAGTCAGTGATAGCTGGCGAAAGTCTGAAAATACATATCTGGCAGTCTGTGTTGACAGATTTCATTGTGTAGTGTGTAATGGGCACATATTTTATAGCTTCAGACTATGCCTCCGTCCAGTTGGAGAATATCAGACATGGTCTAACAACAAGGCCCCTGTTTCTGCTTAGTTTGTTGTGTTCGGAATGACTTGAAAGTCTGAAGATGTACAATCCTCAGTCGTTTAATGTATGATGCCCAGATTTTGTCTATGTAACCATTTACAACATAGGCCAGTACTGTATTTGTTGCCAAGTGTGCGAAAATCTGTTCAGATTTTGATATTCATTTGCATATTCCAGCCTTAAAGGAACACTCCACTTTTTTTTTTTTAAAGCTGCTTTTTCAACTCTATTAGAGATAAACACTTGATTTGAACCATTTTTGACTCCATTCAGCCAATTGCTTCTGGCGGGGACATTTTAGCTTAGCTTAGTATTAATTTATGTTTGTTTATTTTTGGATGATGTCAGACAATGACCGTCTTTCTACAGGTTTGGAATTTGATTGTGCTGGTAAAAAAAATTGCTTAAGCAGGTCAATAAAATTTGGTTGGGTTTGGGATCAGTTTAGATCAGGGGTCTCAAACTGAAATTAGTGGGGGGCCATTTAAGTGACTGACAATTCAAGTACAAGAAAAAAGAGGAAACCTGACATAATGTATGCATCTTAGGATAACAGACATGAAGTTTATATATTTCAGGCATTACCTGTCACCAGTGTTAGTGCAAATCTGAAATATATCTGTGGTTGTTGTGTGTATGGCCGAAGACACACACTTTGTCACTCTTCCACAGAGTATATGCTGTCAAAACTCAAGCTTTTGTTTTTTGTTCTACATTTTTCAAATTGCTATGAAAATATTACAAATAATAGGCATAATAATTATTATTAATTCTTAATTAATTATTCATTAACAACCAATTGTATTATCCCAATCAGCGCAAGAACAGCAGAAAGCAGTTTGGGTAACTTGGGTGACTTTACCTACAGTTGTTTTACTCAATATCTTTCTTTTATTGTAAAACTACAACAAAATGGGAAAATGCATGTACATATTCACATTTACTTTAACAAGTTCAAATCAACCAGCAGTACAATTTTACTAATGTACATAGTTTTTATGCAAATCTTAATGAGGAAATGAGGAAAATCCATTAAATGAGACCATTTGAATCGAATATTAGTAAAATTATCATATTTGTTACACCACCAGCATAAAGTGTAAGCAATGAAGAGGTGTTTGTACAACAAAATACAGGCAGTATAAAACTTACAATAATCAAACAACGCAACAAATATAGAGCTTCAGTAAAAATAGAGCACGTACGGACAAAAATTTCAACGTTTAAATCAGCCACAGGATTAAAACGCATGTACTCTCGACCGTACACTGAGGAAAAAATGAAAGTAAAACTTATCTGAATGTACTTTAAATGTCGACTAGGTGGGGGGTCAAAACCACAAGCGGCTAGACATAACTGCACAACAATGACAGAGGTTTAAAATTATATGTTTAGCGGGCCGAATCTCGTTATATTTCGGACGTCAGTTGCAAGCCGGAGGGAGGAGGAGGGCAGGCCGTAAATGGCCCACAGGCTGGTAATTTGAAACCCCTGGTTTAGATGTTTTGAACGTGCATTTAATATTAAATATTTAACAAGTGTGAACCCACTCATTTTTAGTTTTTAGGTGTTTTTGCGCATTTGGGAGACTTTTGAACAGTTTGAGCTGGAAACATTGAAGTATATCTGCCCATGCTGACTGCCATGTTCTCATTGTAATGCTCTGGTGTGTGTTTGTCTGAGGTTCTTCACAGATACATGCTTCTTTGGTGAAATTAAATTAGCATTTAAACTTTTTTTTTTTAATTTATTTAAGGTTTTGGACAGCTTGGGCTGGAAATATTCTAGTATATATGGCAACAAAGACTGTCATTTTCTCATTGTAATGCTGTGGTGTGTGTTTGTCTGAGGTTCTTCTCAAATACCTGCTTCTATCGTGAAATTAGCAGTTTTTTTTTTTTCAAAATAATAATTTAATTCATTTATTTAAGGTTTTAAATAGTTTAAGCTAGAAAAATTAAAGAATATCTGGCAACACTGACCACAATTTTCTCATTGTAATGCTGTGGTGTGTGTTTGTCGTAGGTTCTTTTCAGATACCTGCTTTTTGATGAAATGTTTTTTCAAAATGAAAATTTTATTTATTTAAGGTAAGTAACTCTCCACGGTAGCTCAGTGTTGCCTCACAGCAAGAAGGTCTCTGGTTCGAGTCCAGGCTGGGCCAGGAGGCGTTTCTATGTGGAGTTTGCATCTTCTCCCTATGTTTGCGTGAGTTTCCTCTGCGATTTTAGGTTTCCCCTTAAAACATGCGGCATAAGAGAATTGAATAAACAAAATTGGTCAGTGTGTGTGAATGAGAGAATCAACTTCAATATTTAAGTTCACTAAACTTAAACCATGTCCATTACACTTGAGTTTTAAAGTCCATCAACATCATTCTTAATTACAAATTATCGATTTAAGTTAACTAAACTTAGACCATGTCCATTACACTTAATTGTCAAATCCTGTCAACTTTAACCTGAGTTAAAACAACTTCACAATTTAAGTAAACTTAAAAATTTAAGGCAGCATTACTTAATTTTGACAGTGCATTGATTAAAACTCCAATAACAACAACAACAACAACAACAAAACTGCTGTTTTAAGCCCATTAAAAGTTTGAAACATCTCCAAAAGAAATCAGTAGACAGACTCAAAAGGATGATTCATTTACTTTCAACTAGCATTTGATTTGATTCTTGTTGATTCTAAACAGCAGACAGGACACATAATATAAGAAATACTGCCATGGGAAAAGCAATGTTGTACAGTTTGGCAGATATATGTGCCCCGCTACTTAATTAATAAAATATATTTGCTTCTGAAAAGCTATGATTTAAAACTGGCAACGCCGTGCTACTAGCAATGCTGCTCTCCAACACCGCCAGTAACACCAGACACTGTGGCAGAGAGATTTACAATTCACATTTGCATCAGAAAATGCAAAACTCGAGTTTCCTGACAAGCACAGATTTGGCAGAGAACAGCTAGCCATGAATCTCAATGTCTGTAATGATCTCAGGAACAGGTGACCATGCAAACAGAACAGGTCAAACAGAAAGAGTAAAAAAAATCCTGTACAGTCCAGACGAAAACGGTAAACATTGGAATTTGCCTCAGATCAGCTGCGAAAGGGCAACACTGTTTGAGGGAGTTTAACGGGAAAAATCCCATTTAGGCTCTCACGGGGCTCATTGAGACACAGAGTTGAGCTTTGTTCAAATCACTCTGGCTAACAAAATAAATGGATAACAACACTGAAAATTCAGTAATGGGTTTTGAGATCACATCAGGCTGGTCATTAATCTAGTTCAGTGATGTCAATGTGTGTGTGTGTGTGTGTGTGTGAGAAGAGTCTGGGGTTTGTTGTCTCTGTTTGTGTCCTCAGAGGAAAGAGTTCATTCCGGCAGAATGAAAATGCTGTCTGGCCATGACACAGATTTTCTCCATGATGACGCTGTTGGTTCACTTTAGTTTTTTGAATGTGTGTGTGTGTGTGTGTGTGTAGTGTGACATATCAGGACTCAAATGTGTATAATGAGATGGGTATTACAAGAAGATGGTGAATTATGAGGGCATTGCTGATATCCCCATTTTTGAAAAGGTTAATAAATCATACAGAATTTGTTGCTGTTTTTTTTTCAGGAAGTAAAATTGCACAGTTTCCTGTAAGGGGTAGGGTTAGGTGTACACAAAAAAAAATGTTGCAAAATTGACATTATTGGGATGACACGGTGGCTCAATGGTTAGCACTGCCGCCTCACAGCAAGAAGGTCGCTGGTTTGAGTCTAAGCTGGGTCAGTTGGCAATTCTGTGTGGAGTTTGCATGTTCTGCCCGTGTTGGCATGGGTTTCCTCCGAGTGCTCTGGTTTATCCCACAGTCCAAAGACATGTGCTATCGGTGAATTGAATAAACAAAATAGGCCGTAGTGTATGTGTGTGAATGAGTGTTTATGGATGTTTCACAGTACTGGATTGCAGCCTGAAGGGCATCCACTGTGTAAAACATGTGCTGGATAAGTTGGTGGTTTATTCCGCTGTGGTGATCCCTGATGAATAAAGGGACTACGTCAAAGGAAAATGAATGAATGAATAAATGAATGAATTTACAGTATTACTGGCAATTTTGGTTACGCCTTCCATCCACACTCCCCTGGAGTTTTCAACCCCCCAAAACGAAGCATTTTTGGAAATGCTGAAGAGACCGTTTTGGGATGGGGGAAAACGAAGACATCTGAAAACGGAGGCATGGCTGCAGACATTTGCTACCTGGTTGGGCTTTTTCTCAATATCAAGTACACAAAAGTTGAGTCTTGCATCCTTTCCTTGTAAATTCAGACTTTGAAAGTTTGATATGGAAAACCAACTCCCGAAGACACATCGGGTAAATATTCAAAGGGAACATTGTAGGCTACCCACTTCACGTTGTTTCACTATTTTAACAATAAAAATGAAGACATGATTTAAGGAACTGCCTAGTTTCATTTTGATATTAACTTAACAGACACCAAAAATGTTGAGGCATCGTGTAGCTTCATATTTAAATGACCGTCATCTTCACTCCATACATATTTATATATATATATATAAATATATATATATAAAAAAAATGCAGCCTATAACAGAACTGCCTCCTTTCGTTTTCATTGAAAAATATGAAACCTACCCTGTCTCTTTTGCTGAATATCAGATTTAATAATCAATAATGGCCATTATACAAAGTATGACTTACAATAAGCTTAAGCAATATAGTTAATAAAGGCTTGCAATCAGTCAATATGCAGAATCAGTGTATGTGATAACATAAGTTAATATATTATTTAGAGTAATACATACAGTATCTTAAAACAAAAACTTAGTAAGATATTTCCAGAAGTGGACCCTGCATGTAATCGATGTGGGCTAGAGCCGGCATCACTGGCTCATATATTTTGGAGCTGCCCAAAATTATCATCTTACTGGGAAAATAATTTTCTAACATTCTCAAAAATAGGTCAAAAGCCAATAGATCCAGATCCTCGTATCGCAGATCTAGGTATAGCTGATTTTGAGATAAAAACAGTAAAGAAAAAAACAGTACAGAACATAATATAGTTCCATTTGTTAGTGTAGTAGCACAAAGGTTAATATTATTAAACTGGAAGCTGCTCTTACATATATACTGTACATCTAATGAGGGACGTAATGAAACATTTGGAACTGGAGAAAATCAGATTCTCCCTTACAAAGAAAGACAAATTCTATAAAATCTGCCAATCTTTTATCGATTAATTTAAAGCAGGGGTCTCAATCTCAAATTGGCAGGGGGGCCAAATCAGTGACTGACAATTCATAGGAGGGCCGCTTTAACAATCTAGCACATGAAAAAAAGTGGAAACCTGATGCAATTGATGCACTCAGACATTCTTCCCCAGAGTATATGCAGTCAAAGCTCCTTCTTTTTGTTTCCTATTGTACATATTGAAGGGGTAGTAATTGCTATGAAAATACTACAATGTAATAATAGGCATAATAATAATGATAATAATTATGTCCCAATCAATTGTTGCTTAACCAAAGTTTAACTGACAGCGTAAGACAGCAGAAAGCAGTTTGTGTAACTTTAGGGACTTTACTGGCCATTGTTCTTCTCAATAACTTTATTTTTTGTAAAACTACAACAAAGAGGGGAAAAAGTATGTATACATTCACATTTACTTCAACATGTTAAATTCAGCCAGCAGTAAAACTTTACTAATGCACATTTTTATACAAATCTTAATAAGCATATGAGGAAAATCTATTAAATGAGACCATTTGAATCTAATATTAGCAATGATGATCATATTTACACCACCAGCATAATGTGTAATCAATAAAGAGAGGAGTTTGTACAACAAAATACAGGTGGTAGAAAACTGATAATAATCAAATGACCCTTGAATATTTTCAAAAATATAGTTTTAGTAAAAATAAAGCACTTACAAACATATATTCAAACGTTTAAATCACCCGCAGAAATAATTTGCAATCGCGTTACACTCGACCGCACACTGAGAAACCGAAAGTAACCGAAACATACAAAGTACTTTAAATGTTCAGTAGGTGGAGGGGTCAAAACCCACAAGTGGCTATATGCGACTGCACAACAATGATAGTGATTCAAAAATATATATTTTGGTGGGCCGAATTAATTTTTTTTATATTGTATTGATCTAATATCACTATTCTTCTTCATGTATTGTTTGTATATTGCATGTTTTATTGTCAATGGTGTGAAGTTTTATTGGTGTGAAGTCGCTGTGTTTGAATGTTTAAAAAACAAAAAAGTGTAAAAAAAAATGTATGAACTAACGTATTAACTTGAAATTGAAATTACAGCACAATTGTAATTGTTAATTTACAATGCACTTGTAAATTTTACAGTATTACTGCCAACCAAAATTGCAAAAAAAAATAAAATAAATTTACAGTGCAGGGTTGGGATAGGGCAATAGAAAATAGTTAGTACAATACAAAAACAATGATAACCTATGGAATGTCTCCACAATTCAGAAACACAAACCTGTGTGTCTATTTTTTTATGTTCCAGTGAGAACATTGCACCGGGCTACTAATAAATAATATACATATTTGCAATTGGCTTCAATTGCGCTATGAAAACGCCTGCTACTCGGCACAACAATAAATCACATTTAATGACTTTTGGGATTCATTATGTGAATATTAATGCACACTTTACGTAACCAGGTGGCAATAACCTAAAATGTCTTGATGGATTAGCATTCCTAATAATCTGCCCCTTTTCCTCTGTTATGGCATTACACGGGGCTAATTTAACACGAACAGAGAAAGTGATAAAAAATTGAAGCCGATTTAAATCGAACACATGGTTCCTGAGGGTGCGAGCGCTCTGTATAGCCGCTGAGTGATCATTTTATACAGGCCTTCAGTGTGAGAAATGATGTCCACACTTCAAAGGAACTTCAATCAAGTTGCATTTCTATGCTTGATAAATAATTGAGGAATACTCGAAATGGCCTTGAGTTATAACATTCATCGAGGGCTCGGCGAACGCGTCTAACAGACGGAGAAAAGAGAGCGAAAGCGAGCGAGAGAATGTGGTGGACATTATTGTTTCTGGGAGCTCTTTGTCTTGTAATGTTTTTTGCATGAATGAAACCGATTTGGCCTTTGGAATAAAGAGCTGAAATCCTGCATGTGTGGATTGGGGTGGTGTGTGGACAGGTGACTCTAACCAAACACTGCTGTACTTTGGAGTGCAGATCTGAGCCCACCTGCAGAGGCAGCGCAGCCGGTGACTATACCGTACTCTGAGTTCATACACTTTGATCCATGCTTCCAAATCAACCCTGACACATCTGCTAGTGAAGAGAGAGTGGACAAAGTTACCTCATCATGAATATTTATTACTAGTGTTGTTGAAAGTATTATTATGATACTTTCTTTTTAAAAAGTAAACAATCATTCTGCAGTATTGGTAGTAGCTGATAGACGTCAGCATTCAATAAGAGTGATCAAAGTTTTCCATGTACAGTCAGAGGATTTTAATTCAGTTGGAATCACTCAATAAACCCATTTTTTTCCTGTTTTAGCTCTGAATGCATCATTCATGCAAAGTATGAGGGCCAAAGAGGAAAAAGGTTATCAAGCAACAAAACAATAAGACTTAATTACATATTAAAGTACTTTTTTAGATGTTAGTATTAGTATTAATAGTTTGTAAGATATCTACACTATCTGACAAAAGCCTTGTCGTCGGTCCCAGTTGTAAGAGCAACAAATAATAATTTGTATTCTAGTTGATCATTTGGAAAAGTGTCAGAAGGTAGATTTTTCTGATGAATCATCTGTTGAACTGCATCCCAATCATCACAAATACTGCAGAAGACCTATTGGAACCCGCATAGACTCAAGATTCTCATCAAAATCAATCAAATCAGTTTGGTGAAGGTAAAATCATGATTTGGGGTTACATTCAGTATGGGGGCACACGAGAGAGCTGAAGAGTGGATGGCATCATCAACAGCCTGAGGTATCAAGGCATTTTTGCTGCCCATTACATTACAAACCACAGGAGAGGACACATTCTTCAGTAGGATAGCACTCCTTTTCATACTTCAGACATCACCTTCACATCAAAGTCAAAGTGCTCCAGAATTGGCCAGCCCAGTCACTAGAAATTATCATTATTGAGCATGTCTGGGGTAAGATAGAGGAGGCATTGAAGATGAATCCAAAGAATCTTGATGAACTCTGGGAGTCCTGCAAGAACGTTTTCTTTGCCATTCCAGATGACTTTATTAATAAGTTATTTGAGTCATTGCATAGATGTATGGATGCGGTCCTCCAAGCTCATGGGAGTCATATACAATATTAAATCATTTTACACTTCACCATGACTTTATATTCTATACTGTACATTATTTCTGTTAAGTGATAATACTTTTATCTAAGCAAAGTCAGAGCTTACTGTCCTAATTAAACAATTAAAAATCAAGGCATGATCATATTTTATTTTGGCATAATAAGCGTAATCTAGAGGCCTTTGCCTTTCATATAAGCCACTTCTGATACCAAATGATCAACTAAAGTCAAGTTATTATTTGTTGTTTCTAAAACTTGGATAGGAGACAAGACTTTTTTCAGGTAGTGTATAAGCCAGTGTGCTCCAAAACAGTGATAAAATTCAAGTTTAGAAGATATAAAACTGATTTAAACATGTAAACCTTGTAGTTTGTCACTTCCATCTAAATGGATCACCATTTTTTTTCACATCACCTCATACTACAGTTACTCATCAAATCATGACCAATCAAATGCTCTCTGGTATCTGACATGCCCCGCCCCCTTCCAGACGACTAACATTTGCTTTTCATTTGATGCACTAGAGCTCAGCCACTCTCACTAGCAGAGCGGGGATAAAACAAAATGCTATTGGCTCTTTTTTTTAAAGGGGAGGAGCTACACTAGGAGCTAACCTATACACTATGTGTTTCGGTTGAGATTGCCCTTCCAGCTGGAACTAGTACTGGGAAACACTCATACAATACAAATTATTTTGTTTACTCAATTCACCAACACTCATCAGCCACTTTATTGGTACACCTGTCAAACTGCTTGTTAATGCAAATTTCTAATCAGCCAATCACATGGCAGCAACTCAATGCATTTAGGCGTGTAGACATGATCAAGACGATCTGTTGTAGTTCAAATTGAGCATCAGAAAGGAAAAGAAATCTGACTTCAGAGAATTTGAATGTGGCATGGTTGTTGGTGCCAGACGGGATGGTCTGAGTATTTCAGAAACTGCTTGATAATTAACTACAAAGAATGATCTGAAAAAGAGAAAACATTGAGTGAATGGCAGTTCTGTGGGCGCAAATGCCTTGTTGATACTAGAGGTCAGAGGAGAATGGCCAGACTGGTTCGAGACAGAAAGGCAACAGTAAATCAAATAACCACTCGTTACCACCGAGGAATGCACAAGAGCATCTCTGAATGCACAACATGTCGAACCTTGAGGTGAATGAGCTACAGCAGCAGAAGACCACAACGGGTGCCACCCCTGTCAGCTAGGAACAGGAAACTGAGGATGATACTTAATTACAGCTGTCATAAGCAGGCGCAAAATCTCCTTCACATTCATAATGTGTGTTATTACATGATTATAAATGTGTCTTGTGAACACCCCTTCAAGTAAAGTGTTGCCAGACATTTGAATAAGCACTTTCTATGCATTTTGAATAATGCATTTTCTATGTACATAAATTCATTCGATTTAATGCAGATAATAAAATATTGTAGAGTATCTCGTCTTTGATAAACATGATATGAATATGACATTCATTGTGCAGCAGAATAGACATATATATATATTTTTCATTATACTTTTAGTTTTTACTCTGTCGGTGAGCTAGTTTTTCATGCTATTAAAATAGCACTTCAAAGTTTCGAGAGTGACAACCGTTCATATGCAGGACCGAATCTCAAATTGCTCAGTTAGACAATATAATAACCATATCAACAGAAAGGACAAAAAGTTCTTAGGCAAGAATAACAATGAGAGATAATGTCAGTTTACAATAGGTATTTGATCTGAAGCACTCTCTTTGAATCTGTTGTAGGAATGCAAATGCAGTGTTAATGGAAGCAATTATTAATAAACTGCAATTTCTTATGTTTTTGGCCACTTTCATTTTCCAACCTAATCTGAACTCAAATTTGGCACTTAGCAAGTGTTAATTATGAACCCTGCTGTCACCAGATCTGACATCCAGTTGAAGTCACAATTATTAGCCTTCTTGTGATTTTTTCTTTTTTCAATATTTCTCAAATTAAGTTTAACAGAGCAAGGAATTTTTCACAGCATTTCCTATAATATTGTTTTCCTCTGGAGAAAGTCTGATTTGTTTTATTTCGGCTATAATAAAAGCAGTTTTTAATTTAAAAAACAAACATTTTAAGGTCAATATTATTAGCCCACTGAAGCATTTTTTTTTAAACAGAAAGGGGGGGGGTCTACATAGGCTTATTCTGAAAACATAGCCCTTTATACATTTCTGGAGATTGCAAATTATGTAGCCAGAAGTAAGTAACTTTAAAATGAACACTTCTGGGCGGTATGACGCGGTTCATTTTGTGCTTACCTGACCGCTTACCTCCGTATAGACTGCTTTCCTGCTGTAACCAGTTTGTCCAATGGCTCACAGAGTACTCTGACAGACACAAAAAAAGAGTTGACCGCGACGACGGGGTTCGAGTTCAGCAAAGAATAGTTCAAGAAAGCAGGTAAGACAAAAACAAAAGCCAAAAAAAATCAAGTATACAAGTAAATAATGGTGAGAATGTGGTAAAAATTGTTAAAATCATTAAAAAAAATTGTGTTTTGGGTCAATCGGTCGGTCGGTCAGTCAGTCAGTAGACAGCGGCCTCTTGTGAATTTATGTGCGAACAGCAGGCGCACATGGCACTCGCGAGAGAAATTTAGGATCTCAAAAAGTGTACACAGCGGCCTGGTGGATTCATGAAAGGAGTTAATTTCTGGGGGATAATATATTAGGAGGGCTAATTATTCTGACTTCAACTGTATAGAGAAATGATACAGATTGTTTTCCAAAACTTGATCTGGGACAATGGTCTAAATAGGTAGCTACTTTTTAAGGCAGAATTCAGGCTGTAGAATATATTGTAAAATTTGTATTATTGTGATAATAGTATGCAATATCCATATCATAAAGTGGTGTGATGAATACTATTTATTTTCTGCCATGCATTTGTGTTGCATGCACATGTTTATCCAAATTTGACCATTCAGATGGGGCCTTACTATATTTACACACACCTCTCGAGTAGGTGTTATGCGATTGGTTAGAAGAGGTCTAAAGGTAAACCCAGTGCCTCAGAGAGCTAAAAATAAAGACTAATGACTGGAGTAGAGATATGAAAGCAAATAACAGTCAAAGAAGGTTTTCAGTTATTCATAGCGTTTTCAAGGCTAAATATTTGCACCTTAACATTTTTTTTTGCCAGAATTATATATTAATTATATATATATAATTATAATATGTGTGTGTATATATATATATATATATATATATATATATATGTGTGTGTATATATATATATATATATATATATATATGTGTGTGTATATATATATATATATATATGTGTGTGTGTGTGTGTGTGTGTGTGTGTGTGTGTGTGTGTGTGTGTGTGTGTGTGTGTGTGTGTGTGTGTGTGTGTGTGTGTGTGTATATATATATATATATATATATATATATATATATATATATATATATATATATATATATATATATATATATATATATATATATATATATATATATATGTGTGTATATATATATATATATATATATATATATATATATATATATATATATATATATATATATATATATGTGTGTGTGTGTGTGTGTGTGTGTGTGTGTGTGTGTGTATATATATATTTCCTGTTTATTTTAATATTTTCATTACTTAAGTAATTTTTTTTCAAACATTTTTTTTTTTTTTTGCCTGAATTAGATTTAATTATATCAGAAAGAACATATATTACCTGTTTATTTTAGTATGCTCATTATATAAGTAAATTATGTTTAAAAAGCTATTAAAATAGGATTTCTCTAGGGAAATGTTGTATCAAGAAATATTATTAATCACAATCTCAACAACATCACATTTACCTCATATATCGCTTAGTCCTAGATATAATCACAACTAAATCCTAAAAATTATTCTATATGAATATTAAAGCTTACACACGAGTAAAATTTCTAACACAAAGCACAAATTATAACTTTTAAGGAACTCAGCTACTTAGAAACTTGTTTGTCCACTTATTAACACAAGGTATTCAAAAGTAGTTTATTTATTATAAAGCTACAATTCTGAGAATTTTATGTATTGTAATTTTGTGCTATAACTTGCTAAGGAAAACACAGAATTAAAAAATTCTATATAATTTGAAATAAGCCCCAAGAAAATAGTGGTTACTTGATCTCTAACGCTGCACAAGTCAGGATACTCAAGTAATGCCCACAACTGATTAAAGGCTGCTTGGTTAAATACAGTATTGCAGTGAGTTGTGGGTGGGCTCTTGTGATTTTAGCAATAAACAACCACCTAGAAACCACACAGACCACCCTAGCAACTTCATATAGTAAATGCTAAGAACCACTCAGAAGACCTTACTCACTAAATAAATCCCTCACTTATATGAGATAGAAAAAAAAGGTTTGAAAACCTTGTTTCTGTTGGTAAGCTAAAGACGCTAAATATAAAAAATGTGAAACTTTACACAGACTGAATTACCATCCGAACGCAATTCCACCACAGGGTTACGCATCGTTAATCTTTTGTAAAACAGCGCATTGATGAATGAATTTCTAAATTAGTCAACTAGATATTAGTTTAATGGAAATAAATTCTCATTTCAGTTTCGAAGGACAGTTGTTGTGAACATTTCTTAATAATGTTAAAAATTTAAATTAAGCATTTTAACATAGAGATAGAAAGAGAGAGGTTTTTGAGGTTCAAATAACTTTTTATACGATATACTTTTTATACAGCTATTAATGCTGTTTATATAGTTATTATACTTCAGAAAGTTAAAACAAGTGTTTAAAAAACATAGTTAGTCCTTAATCTCACACAAAGCCCCTTTAAGACACCAAATTAATTCAAAACTTGCAAGGTCCTTCATAACGTTATAATAATTAAAATTATTAAAATTATGGATTTAACAGAATCCTTGAATACTAAAAATAAATCATTACACAAGCCACAATTTTTCCCTTTCTTGTGTTATAAGAGAGAGAGAGAGAGAGAGAGAGAGAGAGAGAGAGAGAGAGAGGGAGAGAGTTTAAAAAGTGCCTTTTATTACAGTACACTGTCAGACTTTGCCGCAATTTTACAGTTATTTACTGTAAAATGTCCAGTAATATACCACATACATTCTTTACAGTTCACTACTGTAATATGCACTGCATTGTGGGTCACTTTAAAATTATTACGGTAACTTACTATATATCAGAAATTTGCGGTTTTCTACTGTAATCAAAGTAATCAACTACTGCTAATGTAGTTGAAGACAAAAATTTGTTACTTATTGAAAAAAATGTTAAATAATATATTGTTTCAGAATTCTTTTTTTAAATAGATTGATAAATGAAAATGACAGTTGTAAACCATTTAAAATGGAAACAATAACAATAAATAATTAACATACACTCTCGGAAATAAAGGAACGCGAGTTATGTTTGTAATGTATTTAATTCAATTCTAAATACTAAAAATAAAGGTTTTGAACTGCTAGAGTAAAATATAAATAAATTACAGTAAAGGTACTGTAAAATTGCCATTTTTGTAAAATTAAAATGTGGTAAAGGGCATTTTACCATAAAAAGAAGTTGTTGTAAGGATTCTGCCCCTTTGGTCTTGTTAATTCTTGTTTTGGCAGAGTCCAGACACTAGTCCTGACTTGTCTTGTACTGTATGTCATGTTTTCTCATCCTGTCTTGGTCGTTGTCTCTTTTTGTTGTGAATCTGTGGCAGAGTAAGCTGCGCATTCGTGTCTTTGTAGCAAGCACGTGCGTGCTCCCGAGGAGGCTCGGTTTGTGTGCTCGCTCTCGTGTTTGTTTTGTCGGTGGCGTGCTGCTCTGTTCTCACGCCTCAGTCTAGTTGGTTTCGGTTTCATTGGCGCTGGGATTGGAACATGCACGTCCCATGTGTGAGTGCACAGTAAGTGTTTTATTTATCATGTGCTCGTGTCTTACGTTCTGTCTCATCTTGGTGTTTTGTCAAAGCATGTGTCTCCGTGTTTACATTGCAGCTGCGTGCTTTAGTGTTGTGTTTCATGTGAACACGCGGTTAAGGAGTTCTGTCATTGGCTGCATGTTCTAGTATTGTTTTACATGAGCACATGGCTTTTGTTGTCTTTGTGTCATGTGCTCTCCGGTCTATTGTCTAGTCCCACCCTCCTTGTTATTCCATTATTAATTTATTCAGTTTACCTGTTTGTTTGTTAATTCTTTCTGCTTATAGTCTCCTCATGTCTGCTGTTCTGTGCCAGTTTTTCGTCAATGCTTCCCCTGTGTTCCTGTTGTGTCCTGCCTTGCCAGTCCAGTCTTTTGCCTTTTGTTAATGATTTCCCCTTCTTGGGGTAGTTTGTTTTTGCTGTTTATTTTATTTTTTCATTAATAAATATCCATCTATTTTCCTGCATTTGAGTCCTTGCTCCTATCACTTCCTGAAATGTGACAATTATTCAGTAAAATGAAATTGCGGCATGGCCCTGCTACTAGGGGTGTAACGGATCACACCCCACAGTTCGGAACACACGTCACCTGAGGATAAATAACTTATTTGTACTTGTAGGTTAATACAACATTTATAACAATTGCAAAGAGATCGCCTCCCGCGGCATTCAAATCATGTGTTTGAAAGTACTTTGGCATTCCTGTAAAATATAACAATTATGGAAAAAATTGTGGTGGGACCTAAATGATAACTTAGGCTATTAATTAAATGTGTTTTCTGTCATTGTTGTTTAGCCTGCATTAAAGCGTTCGGTGCACAATTAAACATTAAAAGATCTCAATTCAAACCTGCGTAACATGAACAATAAATGATAATGATTTACATGTTTAATAATCCTTCTAATAAACGCTACATTTAAATCTGCGTTTGATCGAGAGAGATTCAGTTTTTACAATTTTTCAGTTAGTTACACACAATTAAATAACACAGAAGTACTGAGAGAACAGTTTATAGTTCAGATATAAACACTGATGTTTATGGTAAAGATTAAAATCACCGTTTAATGGAACTTGACGCTAGTGAAAGCAATTACATTGCGTAACCAATGGGTGGCGACAAACAACCATCTAAATTATGTCACTGAATAGGTTTTCAAAAATGATCCACCTATAATGAAACACAAAGTTTTATGTGTGAATAGTTGAATTTATTGTACAAGATGATAGATTTCTATACTTGCATACTATACTTGCATTCTATAATTGCATTATCAGCAACGGATCATTTTTCGTATTGAATATTTTCCTATGTTCAGCTGGCTCTTTTCTTGATTTTTATTTTTATAAAAATTGCAGGTTCTAAGTTCTGATTGTAAAACCAATGGTTTTTGCAGTAATATTTTTGTATAAATAGAAAGCAATGACATTTGTCTTCCTTTTTTGCTAATCCGAAAAATGGTCCGATCCGTGACTCAAAAACCATAGTGTGATCTGAACCTTGAGATTTGTGATCCATTACACCACTACCTGCTACTGTAAAACACATTTAAAGGTAAGTTACTGCAGAGGTAGTTGCGGTAACTTGCTGGCAAATGTGCTGCCAGTAAGTTACTGCAAAAATACAATAAAATGTATAACAGTGCAAATCATGTATTACCATGATTCAACCTGTCACAACCTGCTTCAAAACTCACAAGAATCACAGAAAACAAATTATATACTCTTCTTCAACAACTGAACATAACACTACAGAGAGAGAGAGAGAGAGAGAGAGAGAGAGAGAGAGAGAGAGAGAGAGAGAGAGAGAGAGAGAGAGAGAGAAAACGACCATTTTCCCATTGAGGCGCAATATCTAGATCACCATCTTAAAGTAGACGTATATCAAAGGAGGAAGACAGAAGCGTCTTACTTAAAAAGATGAAGCACACTGGGACATTTGAACTTTGTTAAATCAAAAGGCATGAAAGTATTTTGACAGAATATAACTTGAGACAGTCAGCAATCGCTAGCTAGCAATATAGGTCTACCATAAATTGGGAAGTTCTGTTCGGTTTTAATTTAGATGAAAAATCTGAAAACCTCAAAGGGCTTTTCTTGCTGCATTTAACTCTGGGTTAGCAACACTCTAATCCCTGCTTTTAACCTGCAGGTAAAGGATATATTGGAAATGACTATTGCAATGTAGATGTTAAATTGGTGCCTCATTTTACTACAGATTATTATTATTATTTTTGAGGTGTAACCCTGCATTACTGTCGCAAATAGACACAGTGTGAAAGAATGCAATGTTAGACTGCTCCGACTAGATGTGTATCACTAATATACAATCAAAAGCCAACTGCACATTTTTTTATTGCATACTGTACTGTTTTGTTCATCCTGGGTAAAGGCTGATTTATACTTTCACCTGGGTCCGCAGCGCGCATCTACGCTGACATGGACTGTGAAGGCTTGACATGCTCACCATTGTACCATCATTTGTAACAGCAGGGGGCAATTCTGAATAACTGTCTTGACGAAACAATAGTAAAGAAGAAGTCAGCAAATGGAGTTGCTAAATAAATGAATGTACTAATAATAATAATAATGATAATAATAATAATAATAATATTAATAAAAATAATAACATTAATAATAATAATAATAATTCCTTACATTTATATAGCACTTTTCTAGAAACTCAAATTGCTTTACACATTTTTGGGGGGGGGGAATCTCCTCATCCACCACCAGTGTGCAGCATCCACCTGGATGACGCGATGGCAGCCATATTGTGCCACACCACACATCAGCTGATTGGTGGAGAGGAGACAGAGTGATGAAGCCAATTATGATATGGGGATGATTAGGAGGCCATGATGAACAGAGGCCAGTGGCCAAATTTGGCCAGGATGTCAGGGTTAAACCTCTGCTGTTTTTCCAACAACATCCTGGAATTTTTAACGACCCCAGAGAGTCAAGAGCTCGGTTTAAGGTCTCATCTAAAAGACAGCGCTAACTGAGCAGTATAGAGTCCCCATCAATACACAGGGGTTATAGGACCCACACAGAACACAGGATTAGCACCCCTTGCTGGCCTCACTAACACCACTCCCACAGCAAGCTAGCTGCCAGATAACTATAACTATAAATAAAACGAATAAGTTGTGGATAATTTTGGAGGACATTCATGAAAATATTTGCCTTTAGTACAGTTGGTTAAAAGAGTAGCTTAAGCTACATTTTATATATCTTTCATACTTAATGCAAAACCATTTACACAATAAAAATATTAAATAAGTTACTTAAAAAGCCTTGGATAACCTTTCCACAAAATATATGCATTGTTTTTCCACAAAGCTTGAAAGGAAACCTAAAGAACTTCACATCAGGCAGTTGTTTTGGATTTCTAAAGGTCACAAAGTTATAAAGGTCACAAAGTTACAAAAAATGTTACGCGCTCCGCTAGCTAAAATAATGCCGTGAGCACCCAAAGTGAAGATCTGACAACACTGCAATGACATCACATTTGCCGCGCACACCCAACTGAACTTGCGAATGCATCAAATATAAACCAGCTTAAAAATGAAGTTAGTTCAATGCTCTGAGTTTCTGATTAAAACGTGAATATGAGGTCGCAACATTCTAATGTGGCATTGTTCCACACAGCACATGTCACTGCAAAAGCTTCTCTGAAGTAGGTTTCATAACACCGGGTAAAACGTGGTGCTACCATTTCTTCCTAATTACTGTACAAGTAGTACTATGTAAAAAAAGGTAACTCTACCTGGAGGGGTTTTCATAAAACTAATGACACCTTTATAATCATAACATGAAATGCTATAAATATAGATATATAGATAAGATCGGTATAAGAAATATCAATAAATATAGATTAGAAATGTATCCATGCTTACGAAAACTGACATTAAATGTCATAGCTCAGTTGTCCTTTTAAATGCAAAGATGACATTATTTGAGTTAAGATTATAACCTCTCTTTGTCTTGACAATAATATCAATAACAATAATATCAATATCAATAATAATAATAATAATAATAATAATAATAATAATAATTCCTTACATTTATACAGTGCTTTTCTGGACAGTCAAAGCGCTTTACACATTTTTTGGGGGAATCTCCTCATCCACCACCAGTGTGCAGCAGCCATATTGCACCAGACCGCACACCACACACCAGTTGATTGGTGGAGATGAGACAGAGTGATGAAGCCAATTATGATATGGGGATGGCTAAGAAGCTGTGATGGACAAATTTGGCCAAGATGACAACTTGACATTATCAAGACACCATACCTTGTTATAAATCTGTCATAAACATAATTGTCAAGATGTCATTTTAATAGTATGATGAACATTTTTCTGAACATATTTTTTCAGTGGAACAGCTGAACTTGACATTACAATTTATCACTGAAATGCTCTGTAAAATAATTTTATAACAATGTTAATTGACATTTAATGACAAATTCAAATTGTATCACTGAAGTCAAGAAAATGAATTATGACACAATTATAACAAAGTCATGGCAATCGTGTTTATGACAGATTTATGACAAGTTATGTTGTCTTGGTAATGTCAAGTTGTCAAAGTCAGGTTGTTATGAGTTTTTTATGTTGGATTTTCATAAAGACATCTCAAACAGTGTCACTTTTGCTTTTAAAATTCTATAGCTGAACAACTTGTCAAACATGCATACAATTCTATTCATATTTATAAATATGTTAGCCGGCAGCTAGCTTTCTGCAACTCATACATGGTCGCCAACTGAAGCTGAGTAGGGCTGCGCCCAGTCAGTACCTGGATGGGAGATCACATGGGAAAGCTAGGTTGCTGCCGGAAGTGGTGTTAGTGAGGCCAGCAGGGGGCACTCAACCTGCGGTCTGTGTGGGTCTTAACGCCCCAGTATAGTGAAGGGGACACTATACTGCTCAGTGACCGCCGTCTTTCGAATGAGATGTTAAACTGAGGTCCTGACTCTCTGTGGTCGTGAAAAATCCCAAGATGTCCTTCGAAAAAGAGTAGGGGGTTAACCCTGGCATCCTGGCCCAATTTGCCCTCTGGCCTCAGTCCGTCATGGCCTAACCATCCCGATATCATAATTGGCTTCATCACTCTGTTTCCTCTCCACCAATCAGCTTGTGTGAGGTGTGCGGTCTGGTGCAATATAGCTGCCGTTGCGTCATCAAGGTGGATGAGGAGTGGTCCCCCCAATGTGTAAAAGCGCTTTGAGGGTTTAGAAAAGCACTATATAAATGTACGGGAATTATTATTATTAATTACTGTCATGACTGTAAAAGTTTCATGTCAGTCTTATGAACACCCCTGCAAGTAAAGTGCTACCAATCGTTTTGATTTCCACATGGAGCCAAAATTAAGCATGTACTGGTAACAGAGGCCAGCTAGTGTAGTGCTGTGCAGCTAAACCTCACTCCTCTGAACCCGAAAAGGTGCTCTAGCAACAGACGCTAGAGGCCATGGTCTTTAGCCTACTTGTTAAAGCAACCAACTCCCATGCGGAGAGTCACCGATTTGATCCCAGCTCAAAGCGGGTTGGGTGGTGTAGGACCGGCGGGGTTACATTGGTGCCGTGACTCAGATGGGAGTGAGGTTTCGGGGGGTGAGTGTAACAGAGACTAGCTTGTGATGTGCTGTGTGGTAAACCTTACTGCTCTGAACCCAAAAAGGTGGTCTAACGATAGACGCTAGAAGCCATGATCTTTAGCCTACTTGTAACAGCAGCCAACTCCCATGCGGATAGTCGCAGGTTTGATTCCAGCTCGAAGAGGGTTGGGTGGTGTAGGACCGGCGGGGTTACATTGGTGCCGTGACCCGGATGGGAGTGAGGTTTAGGGAGGTGAGTGTAACAAAGGCCAGCTTGTGAAGTGCTGTACGGTAATCTTTACTTCTCTGAACCCGAAAAGGTGCTCTAGCAACAGATGCTAGAGGTTATGTTCTTTAGCCTGCTTGTTAGAGCGACTGACTCCCATGCAAAGAGTTGCCATTTTGATCCCAGGACACTCTATGGACACTCTTGTTGAACTTATCTTGTATAAACAATATCTAAAAGTTTTCATAATCAATAAAGGTGATCCGTTTGGATTATAAACACAGCCTAAATTTAACAATCCCTTAAAATTGGAGTCAAATTAAAACAAATTACACATAAACTGTAATAAATAAAAGTGAATTATACAGAAGCACGAGAAAAAATATGTATTTAAACCATGCTGTCGGATTACGTCATTAGGACGATAGGTTTGTTAAAATTCTTAATATGTATGCTTTACCTCAGAGGATGACAGTATTATTTGTGCTGTAGAAGATCGTGCTAGTCAATTGAAGCCATTGCTGACATAATAAATGTGTGATATATGAAAGAATTTAATTTTCCAATGCAATGTAGTTAAACATGAGGTCCACAAAACCACTGTATTTACAGTACAAATCGGCAACAACAGCTAACACCATGTCTTCCACAGCAACATCATGTCTCATGAAATAAGTAAAGTTTCTGATGAGCAGTATGGACATAGAGGAGTAATGTATTTGCTAAGCCCAGTGTTGACAATATCCAGTTGTTCCAGAGTGGCACAAAATGGTGTTTAGAATAATGATAATTCATGCTAGATGCTCATTTATTTACCCTGAGAACATCACAGATGTCACATTTTATATTCAGCAGAACATTAAAGAAGATATTTACTAAACTTTGTGATTCATAAAATGCTTGTGATTGTAATAATGCTGTGAATAATGTTCAGTGTCTTACACAGACTGATCATTTTGCTTCTTAAGATCTCACTGTTTTGCCAAGAGCCTTGAGTATTCATTTCATTTTGCTTGTATTTCTTTTTTTGACTCTCAAAATGCCAGTAGCCATTGACTTGCATTTCATGAATCACTAAGCACCACATTTTCAGTTTCTTCTAAGTCACTTACATCTTGGACACTCATCCTGAGGGTGAGTAAATTAAAAGCAAATCCATTTCATCCATTTTTGTATGAACTATCCCTTTAAGTGCAATGTGATAAGCGCTTATAAGAATGTGAAAGATTAACCCAGGATTCAGTATACCTGCAGACTGACCCAGGGTTAACTGTGCATCTGTGTATTTCTAAAAAATCAGCTCTGTTTTGTATCTCCAGCCAAACAAATGTAAAAATGTTCATAAGACACACTGACGAGCACCTATGAGAATGATATTCAAGTAAATGTAAATGCAATACGCGAAAATGCTAATTCTCAAAGCCCAGTGGTGAAAGCTGATGATTTCAATCAAAGAATAAACATTGCATTAGAATCATCATTAGCCACAGAGGGATTGCGTCTATGTCTGGTACAAATTTTATGCAAAAGAATTTGATGAGTCCCACTTAAAAATACATTTGTGTGTTTATGCTTCTAAACTGCTGAAACTCATTTCTTTCTCTAAGCTCTCATCTACTTCTATCTCTCAGCCTCTGATTGGCTCTGATCTTGCAGAAACCTTTAGTCTCTGCCGCACGAATTTTCTTTTAACCAGACAGAACTGAATGAATAAATAATCAGAGTAAATCTTTAGGGTAACTTGACAGAAAGACAAACTTTGCATCATTCAGTTTCATCAGCAAGGCAGTAACCGCCGAGAGTGTTTTTCTTCAGCCTTGTTTTTGCACAAAATCTGCACAACTTTTAGGTATTTCCAGAAAATAAATAAATAAAAACTTTGACCAGAGTGTTTTGTGTTTGTGCTAAAATGAAGGATGCAGAATCCGACAGCTCTGATGTGCTGTAGGGTCACATAAAAGGTGAAGCAGCTGTTGGGGACGTCAAGCTCACCTGATGGAAAACAGTTCTGCAAAATCACCAAGTGCTGTTTGTCAGGCTTGATGTTTTACAGCAAAGAGGAAAAAGCTGCCAAATGGATGTGTTGGAATCCATCTGTCTGAGCGAACTGCATGAATGTCAATTTGTCTTAGGTAGAGTACAATCTCTCTCTGTGGACCATAGTGCACTAATTTTGTTTACGCCATACTGCTCTACTTTGTGCACCCTGCGAGATAAGATATAAACATGAGAAAATGGTTTTAGGAAAGCATTTGACAGCTTGGCGGTATAGTTTTTGTTTAGCATACACAGGGACCAAGTCTCATAAAACAAAGCTTGCAAAGAAAAACAAATCTGAAATTATTTCCTTTAAATATTAATAGTAATCATTACCTTTACATTTTATTCATTCATTCATTTTCTTTTTGGCTTAGTCCCTTTATTAATCCAGGGTCGCCACAGAGGAATGAACCGCCAACTTATCCAGCACATGCTTTACGCAGCGGATGCCCTTCCAGCTGCAACCCATCTCTGGGAAACATCCATACACACTCATACACTACGGACAATTTAGCCTACCCAATTCACCTGTACCGCATGTCTTTAGACTGTGGGAGGAAACCCACGCAAACGCAGGGAGAACATGCAAACTTCACACAGAAATGCCAACTGACCCAGCCGAGGCTCGAACCAACGACCTTCTTGCTGTGAGGCGACAGCACTACCTACTGCGCTGCCACCTTTACATGCTGTTTTTGTATTTTCAAGTGGTCACAAAGACTGCATTTATTTGATCAAAAATATAGTAAAAGAGCAGGTAACACTTTAAAATAATGGTTCATTAGTTAAAGGTGCCACACCCAGTGGTTGAACTATGTATTGCACTCCTAGATCAAAATAAACGCAAGCTTTTGTTCTAACCAACACCTCAAATTGATATATTAGAAACGGCTTCTATTTCTCACAGGTGAAAAACTGACACTGATCACCTCAGGTAAACCTCATGTGCTTTATTGAGTGTTGAATGCTAAGAATGTGAGTTTGAATGCCATTTTACATGACATTTATTGACATACTACTGAAAGCAGCATCAGACAGTTTACCTCAGATCTTGAAAATAAAATAAACCATTTGAAATTGCACTTTAGAACAGTGACTCAGTGCAAGCCAACACCTATCAGTGATTCAGCATCTACATTTAATAATGTTAAAGAGGTTTAATATGTATTAAATAAATTATAAACCTTACCATTTCGTGAGTGAGTGGATATTCTATGCTTCTAAATGGCTGTGTTTAAAGTCATGTTTCGTCTGGTGCAAACAACCTAATTGCTAATCACTGCAAATCTCGTCATGAAGCGTGTTGTTGGGACATGGGGTTACAGTGTAACCTGCTCACCTAACGTTTGTAATATTTAAATCATTTGCTAACTAATAACCTCATGTGAACCTCTGAATCTGCGTCTCATTTCTGAGTCTGCTACTGTCCATCGGAGTAATAATAATAAATTATGATTTATTTAATGTGCTTTTTTTCTTGGTAAACACAAAGTGTTGCGAGTGGTAGTTGAGTAGACTAAATAAATGCAGCTTAATTTAGAATGGTGAAACAGGCAGGGGTTGAAAACCAACATATACGATGTAGAAGATGATCAAACAGCATAATCCAAAATTATTAAGAATTAAAAAACCCACGATAAACAGTCCAAAGGTTAAAACACGGGAAAAACAAGAAACAAGGAAACCGCTTAAGTAATGAGTGCAACAACAAAACAATACTCAGCCATGTGTGTGTGAAACTAAAGGATTTAAATAGTCCAGGTAATCAATGATAATGAGTTTCAGCTGTGTGTATGTCCAAATAACTTTTAGCAGTGGCAGGAGTGATGGGTGCAATGAATTCTGGGATTTGTAGTTCGGTAGGAAGTAATCTCCAACAGAGAAAACACTGCTGGCAATTATAACCGACTACTGGAAGTAATCTCAAGAGGAGACTGGTCCGATCACAACACAAAGATGTGTTTAAATAACATTAAATGCTTTATTATTTACAACTATTTAACCAGCAGCTTAAGTACACTGCATATATATTTCCAAAGTTTTGGGGCATCTGCTTGTATGTGAAAGTGAACTTTAATGACATCATTTAATTTAGAGTTGGCTCACCTTTTGTAGCTACAACAGCTTCAACTCTACTGGGATTGCATTCAACTAGTTTTAGGGGTGCGTTTATGGGCATTTTTTAATCATTCTTCTAGTAGCACATTTGTGAGGTCAGGCACTGATGTTGAACAAGAAGGTCAAAGTCTTAATCTCAAAAGTGCTCTATCAGGTTGAGATCAGGACTCTGTGCAGGCCAGTCAAATTTCTCCAAACTCATCCATGTCTTTATGGAACTTGCAACATCACATGCCATGCGCATACTGTTCTCACAAAGATAAAAAACATGAAATTATCCAAAACGTTGTGGTATGATGAAGCATTATGAGTTAATTTGACTTGAAATAAGGGACCAAACCCAACCCTTAAAAACAACTCCACACCCTTATCTCCCTTCACCAAACTCTACACTTGGCACAATGCAGCCAGGTAGGTCCCGTTCTCACGGCAGCCACCAAAAGTCCAAATTCATCCATCACATTACCAGACAGAGAAAAGCGATAGGTCACTACAGAGAACACATGCCCACTGCTTTAGTGGTGACCTGATTTACACCACTATATCCCACACCTTGCATTACACTTAGTGTTTTAAGGCTTGGGTGCAGCCGCTTGGTCATGAAAAGCCATTTCATGAAGCTCTTGATGCAATGTTCTTGAGCTAATCTGAAGGCCACATGAAGCTGAGAGGTCTATAGCCATGGATTCTGCACAAAGTTGATGACCTCAACTTAACATAAGCTGACCCTGCTGTGAGATTGGCCAACCACATTGTGGCAGTTGCAGTTGTTATCAATAGCTATCAAACACTTGACCATGAAATATTTAGTGGTGAGGAAATGTCATGAATTGACTTCCAGTATATAGCACAGGTGGCAACTTATCATAGTACCACGCTTGAATTCACTGAGCTCCTGAAAGCAAGCCATTCTTTCACAAATGTTTGTAGAAGCAGTCTGCATGCCTAGGTGCTTGATTTTATACACCTGCAGCCATGGAAGTGACTAGAACACCTGAAGCCAATTATTTAAAGGCGGGTGATCCAAAAAGTTATGGCAATATAGTGTATAATATCATCAAATTCTTGAAATAATATGAGCAACATTTCTACCAACTCTACTGTTTTACCAATAACATAATTACCTTTTTTATTGCCATTCAGAATCTAAAGGCACATCTAATCTTTCATATCTGTCTCGTCTTCATGTTTTACACAACACCAGGAAATAGAGTACAGGGAATATTTGAAGGTAAAATGAAACCAAAGCCATTTATAAACATAGTGGGTGGCAGGGAGAGGATATAAGTTTTAGTATTTTTATTAGAAAAACAGAGTGGTCTAGGTGTGTATGTGTGTGTATGAACTTTACATAGTCAGCAGTCCTCATGGCTGGGCTCACTGCCCAGTCTCAAAGCAAAGAGAGGAAAAAGGAAATCCTGCGCTCGCACCATGACCTTTGACCCAGGATATCCTTCCTCAGGGCACTCCCTCTTGTCCTCAACAAGGTCCAAAGGGGATATCATGTATGTCCTTAACACCATCTAAAGATTAATTATACTGCTTTAAATTAATGTTTTATGACCCCATAACCCATTAAAGTCTTTTAATAAATGGTGCAGACTTTAAGAATGATTACTAGACAACTCACTAAAAGAAAACATACAGTATTTACTGTAAAACTAGTAAAATGATTGACATTTTCATGGTATACCCTATCAAATCAACTACCTATTCACTCTAAGCTCTTTTCAGCAAATGTTACAGCCGATTCGAATGTTATCACTTGATTGCATGGGCATTATCAGTGGTTATTAGCTGATAGATATGGGCTAGTAGGGGCCCTCTACACCTATTATTAGGCTCAGAAGGCTGTTATCATCCATCCACATGGTTAATCAGCTATGTCACATACAGCTGTTGCTGAAAGTTAATGAGAATTATTAATATTATTTATAAAATTTCCCATTAATTGTATTTTATTAACGTCTACCCTACCACAACCCTAGACCCAACCGTCACAGTAATGTAAAAACAGATCTGGATCTGGAGTCTTCTCTATTAGTATAGTTGATTAACCCTGTGGATGAATGATAACAACCTTTTGAGCCTACCAGAAGGCCCCTACTGGCCCATATCTATCAACTGATAACCACTGATAATGTTCATTCAATCAAAGGATTCAAGTGAAGCGGGTTAAATATTATAGGACTTTTCTTTTTCATTTTGCTTAAAAATCAATGGAAGTGAATGAGACAGGAAGCCTCAACACAATTAGGTTACAATAGCCACGCCCCCTTTAACCTGTATAAATAAGGTGAATAATCAATGCAGAGTGGTAACTGATTACATGTATAATCAGAATCATAAAGACATTACACCTGATTACAAATGATTCACACAATAGCATGTAAAAGTAAATATATACAATGGAAGAGAGCATGGTTGATACCTGAAAAGTTCAGCATATCCAACAAAATAAAGATACATTTTGCCATTAAAAAATAAAATAAAATAAAATAAAGATATAAAAAAATAAATAAATAAAAAATACAAGAAAATAAAAGAAAAAAAAATTAGATTAAATAAAGTTAAAATCAAATACTAAAATAAAATAAAAAAAATAATAATTTATTTAATTAAATAAATAAATGAAAAATAATCAAAATAAAAATAAAAATAACAATAAAATAAAAAATAATTATAATAAAAATAAATAAAATAAAATTTTATTAAAATAAGATCAAAATAAAAAAAATAATAATAAAATAAAAAATAAAATTAAATAAAATTTTATTAAAATTAAATACTAAAATAAAAAAATTAAATTAAATAAAAATAACTAAAATTAAAATAACAAAAATAAAATAAATTAATTAATTAAAATGAAAAAAAAACTATAATAAAAAAAAAAATAATAATAAAATAAAATTTAGGATAGCATGATGGTGCACTGGGTAGCACAATTGCCTCACAGCAAAATGGTTGCTGGTTCAATCCCTGCCTGGGTCAGTTGGCATTTCTATGTGGAGTTTGCAGTTTCTTCCCAGTGTTCGCATGGCTTCCCCCGGGTGCTCCGGTTTCAAAAGTCCAAAGACATGTGCTATAGGTGACCCATTGGGTAAGCCAAATTGTCCATATATATATATATATATATATATATATATATATATATATATATATATATATATATATATATATATATATATATATATATATATATATATATATATATATATATATCTATATAGATAGATAGATAGATAGATAGATAGATAGATAGATAGATAGATAGATAGATAGATAGATAGATAGATAGATAGATAGATAGATAGATATGAATGTCTTCATTCAGACCCCCAGCAGGTATTTATATGACAAATTCAAGTGAAAAGTAATCTAATGTAAACTAATTTATTTATTAAAGAAATCTACTCACTCCTGCCTATATAATACGCAACACCCAGATTTTTGAGATATAATCCAATATTTGCATATGTTACTTCACTTAGAACTCTCAGGTCTCTGAGGGAGTCTCAGTTGAAATGCTAACGCCATAAAACGTGGATTACGTTATTAATAATCATTAAATGTCTCCCGAACCTTTTTAAAATTGTAATTATATGGGAACAATGAAGCAATTATAAGGGTCTAAAGAAAAGTACAAGAAATATGAGATCAATTGAGCTACATTCAGTGTAATTTGCTGCAATGGTTTTTCATTTAGACGAGTTGAAAAGGCCATTATTACTTATTTTAATATGTGGATCGGGTACATGGCTGTATGTCAATTGCCACATTACTTTCTAACCTTTTTCGCAACTAACAATATATCCGGGTAGCCGCATTTCACTGACGCTGAAATGAATTTCTTTGACCTCATTCTGCAAAAGAGCAGAGGTTCAAACTTGAAAGCTTCACCTCGTTTATTAGGTTCATTTCAGGATCGACGGTTATTTGTTAGAGATGCAAAAGCGCCCAATAACCCAATCAGGATTAGTTGCCCTTTGTAAATTTACACTCGAAAAACAAGCCAGAATTCATATCCTGAGGCTCATTTCTGCTGCTGCTGGAAATGAGGGATATTGTGTCAGCGGGGCATATATCATGGCATTTTATCAAAGCAAGTGTCATACACAAAGTGGTACTAACATCTGGAAAGCACTCAAAGAAGAGCAACGTTTCTCCGACATGTTTTTATGGTCAAGGTAGTAAGTGCTTTTTTTGAATGTAAAATCATCAAATTGGGCTTTCAAACTAGCAGCCTGCAATACTCAAGATGCAGTGCATGGAAATGGGATTGCACTTGATTTGTTATATATTAAAAAATAAAAATCAGGCTTTTAGACACATCACGATTTTAGTCAAAGCATTCAAAAAAGGAGCCACTGTCCTTTCAAGTAAAGTCAAAAGTGCTGTCAGATGAATGTGTTTACTTATGCATTTTAGTTTTGAAAATGATGAACAAATTAATCATGTTCTCTGACCCGTACATAAAGTCAATATTAAAGCATTTCCCTAGCATTAGGTAATTAATAGAATTAATTATCCAGCATATTACATACTTAATTTGATTAACATTTTTAATTCTTAACCTCTTGAAAATAAAACAAATAAACAACTGTACCTTAACATCAGCACAATCACTATATACATATATTTTCTATCTCTTATATATTTCTAGTGTAGGGTAATAGTGTGGCAAATATCTACTTTTGCACAAAAAAAGTCTATGTAATTTCCATGTTAAATAACTGTATATATATAAATAAATAAATAAATAAATAAAAATCTGCAAGCTGGTAAACAGTAAATGAATACAGTGAATAACGGTAAATTGACTTTCCCAGAGTTCCCTACAAGACACTTCACTTTTTATGCTTTTTTGTTGACATTATTAGAGTTTTTTTTCTTGCTTTTTCCCCACATCAATTATGTACTTCAGTTTTATATTTTCCTATGTTATCTAAGGCCCTGTTTACACAAATACATTTTAGGGCTCTATTTTAACGATCTAGGTGCAAAGTCTAAAGCGCATGGCGCAAAATTATTAAGGGCATTTCCGGATCCACTTTTGCTATTTTAAGGACAGAAAAATACATTTGCGCCCTGGCGCATGATCTAACAGGGTTGTGCTTATTCTCTAAATGAGTTATGGGTGTGTTTTGAGCATAACGTGCATTAAACAAATCTTCAGTTGTCACGCCATGGTGCATTTGCTATTTACATTTGCATATGGAAAAACTGAACGCTTCACTAACGAGAAAAAAGTTAAACAGACCATCTGCAGCACCAGGATAAAGAATGAGCCTGCTCCATTTGGCCTCTTTACTTTCTATTTATTTTACTTTTACTCTTTACTTTCGTAGAGTAAGGAAACAGTGTATTACTCATTCCACTGAAGACATCCATTAGCCTATACATTTAATTTTGTTCATTAACCACAAAGATTTGAAAAAAAAAAACTATTTCTAAATTCAGTTCTAATTCCAGCAAACGAATAAATAAGCAATAATAACAAAATGTGGTCAAAAAAACCAAACACATGTCCTATTTTTACTTATATACTTCTCCAAAACCTGACAGGTGGACAAATCTAAACTTGTTTTTATGAAAACAAATCTAAATATGCATTTAACAAATAATATTGTTAATAATAAAAATAACATTATACAAATGCAAATTGCCATGAATAAACTGAAAAAGGCCCCTGAGATGAGCCATAGAGGCAGTGGTTTTTAAATTTATGTGGAAAATGATCATTTTTGTAATATTTTTAATCAAAATTGATTTGTTCACTTGTAAATATATTTGCATATTGCTATAAATCCTGTGTGTATTAAGCATTGTGTACGCATTGAAGGCGCACAACTAACACGCTCTGCGCTGGACTTAAACTGCTCAGTCTATTTTAGTTTCTTAAAATAGCAACATGCCAACAATGCGCCAAAACACACATCTTTTCTAGTCCGGAACACCAATGAGTCCACAAAGCGGGGCAAATGGATTTGCTATTTAAACAACGTGGCACAAAGCTGGAAAATCAGGGTTGCGCTGGTCTGAAAATAGCAACAAAACGCACCAAACTGGTTCTGGGTGTAAGATAGGGCCCTTAGTTTTAAAACCACATAACTTTTACAATGGTTACGCCTTCCACCCACACTATGGTAGTGTTTTGGCAATGAGTGTTTTGATAATGCTTAAGAGGCCATTTTGGTTTTAAAACGCTTCTGCTCCATGTCAATGTGGATGGGGAAAACTGAGCCATCTGAAAACGGAGGTGTGGTGGCAGAAATTCAATTCTGATTGGGGCTTTTTTCTGATTGGGGCTTTTCCCTCAATATTAAGTGCACAAAGTTCAATCTTGCATCTTTTCCTTGTAAGTTCAGACTTCTGCAAGTTTGATATGGAAAACTTCAGGTAAATCTTTAAAGGGAACAGTGTACTTTATAACGTCATTCACATCACCTTGCAGGCCTTGACTGCCTAGAGTTTCACTACATTAACAATAAATTGAAAACATGATATAACTGCCTATTTTTATTTTGATATTAACAACTTAGACACCAAAAATGTTGAGGCATCGTTTAACAATATGACCGTCATCTTCACTGTTTGCATTTTTATAACACAATGGAGCCTATAACACAACTGCATCCTTTCATTTTCATTGAAAATTTTGAAACATACCCTGTCTCTTATGCTGAATATCAGTTTAAATAATCAATGATAGCAATCAATAATACTATAAGTTTCTACAATATAGGAAATAAAGACAAGCAATCAGTCAAATGTGCAGAAAAAGCATACATGGTTACATAATTTAATATATTAACTTATCTTTGCGCTCAACCAAAACACGTTACCTGAGAACAAGCAACAGATTGAAAAGACAAGAGTCCTTAGATAGAGATAGGATGAATTAAATATCAAGTTTAACAACAATAGTGAGATGAGATCCAGCGGTAGATCCTTGATGAACTGTTCAACGTGCGCTCCTCTTACCTGGGAAGGTGTGCTCAAAGCACCCGCTGACTTCCTGGAGCTCAGAAGTCTGAATACGCTGCAGTGCATGACAGTGTGTGTGATCACGTGATGTGCATTTTCAGCAGTGTAGTGTGGACGAATATCTTTTCAGAAATGCTAGATGAAATGTGGATGTGATCGTTTCGGTTCTAAAATGCCATTTTAAAACTAAACGTATTAGTGTAAACGGGGCCTGATTTTTACAAATACTATTTTGTAATGTATTTATATTATTATTCATTCATTTTATTTTATGTGTGTTACCCTGATGGTGTTTAGCAGTTGTGTGAATGACAGAGTGCCTTTTTTACAGTATATTAGTATGTTTCTCTGTGGGAAAAGTTGTTTGTGATAAGCTTTGGATTATTATATAACTTTATCCATCACCACAAGGTGTTTTTGTCTTTGTAAAAATGGCACAATCTGTAGATGTTAGTACTTTAAAAAAACATTGGTGTATAAACAAATGAATTACAATAGATTACCGTAAAATTTATTTCATTAGTTTTTTTTTACGGTTTCACCAGTTTTTAATGGCAAAACTTTGGCAAACACAGCTGCCATTTTTACCATAATTTTTACAGATTATTATTATTATTATTATTATTATTATTATTATTATTATTATTATTATTATTATTATTATTATTATTATTTTTGGTAACCTTTAGTTTAGGTCACAATTCACAGTATTAACAAACCATTAACTAACACTACTAGCTTAATAAACTACTAATTAACCAATTATTAATAGTTAGTAAGGTAGTAGTTGGGTTTAGGTTTTGGGTAGGATTAGGAATGTAGAATTAGATCATACTTTATTACTACTTATAAACAGTTAATATCTTAATAACATGCAGCTAAATGAGCCAGTAGTTAATAGCATGAATTGTGACCTGAACTAAAGTGTTACCTCATTTTTTTACAGTATAGAGTTGCAGAAAGAATGTAAATACCAGATATACAAATATCAGAATACTCCTGCAACAAAGACAAATATTGTGCATTGTGTAAAGAAATGAACTGACCTTCTTTTCCTTGCGATTCTAGCCCAGTGGGTGTGACCATTCTTTCATTACACTGCAAATCCATTTCCCCTTCATGCTCTGGAAAACAAGTATGTACATTATTCATTCATATTATCTTTGCAAGACTTTATTTGTGGTGCTTTTAAATTATTATTGAGCTAACAATATTATTATTGCTCACATTATTGAAAAAGATTAAACTATAGGATTTTTTAAAAAATTGCCTAATTATTTCACAAATCGCACTAATAAAGCTATTCAACATTAGTCGATTTACATGTTGAAACCTGGTTGTGGCATACTCACAGGCATGGTTTTGGAACCGGCACACTGTACTGTACTAGCGCAAACAAGCGCAAACAAGTTTTGGGTAAATCCACCATGTTATTATGTATGTGATTGTGAGTCAACCTTATGATTTGTAGTACTGTTTTCAAAGAGACAGAATCTAAAAGATGATGCAGTACAGACTGGACTGGATCTGACAGCAAAATCACAACACACAAGTGTGAGTAACAATATTTTTACAATGTGCTACTATTGCTTATCTGTAATGCCGTGGTCACACTAGAGTTTGAGCTTGCAAAATTCTGTCGTTCAGCCGCAGATTAGGCAAGATGATCAATAAAAAAAGCGAGCGATTGGTCCATACTTTAAATTTCTGTACAGAGAGGTCATGTTTTAATCTCTGATTGGTCGTACGCAGCCATGTGATGCAATTTCACAGGTCAGATTTCACCAAGCTTGAAATTTCCAATGCAGTGAACTGCGAAACTTGTCACATAACCTCGGGTTTCTGGTCTGTCGCATTCACATGCATTTGAATGGAAGTCTATGGGGAGAAATATGCAGTGTGACCGCGGCTTAAGATGAAAAAAATATTGCCCAATAATTTGACAATTTGCACTAATAAAAGCAATTCATCATTAGTTTATTGCATGTTGAAACCTGGTTCTGCCATACGCCAAGCACAGTTTTGGAACCGGCATGCTGTTCTGTACCTAGCGCAAACAAGTTTTGGATAGATCCACCAGGCTATACTGTATGTGATAGTAAGTTAACCTTGTAATTTGTTGAACGGTTTTCCAGGAGATTAAAACTAAACGATGATGCAGTACTGACTAGACTGGATCTGACAGCAATGTCAATATTTTTTCAATGTGCCACTATTGCTTATCTGTAATGCCATGGTAACACTAGAGTTTGAGCTTGCAAAATTCCGTCGAACGGCCCTTCGAGATTAAACAAGATGATCAAAAAAAGCGGTAATTGGTCCATACTTTAAATTTCTGTACAGAGAGGTCATGCTTTAATCCTCGATTAGTCGTCTGACTTGTGAAATCGTGATGCGATTTTACCAAGATTTTACCAGAGTTTACCAAGCTTAAACTTGCCAATGCTGCAAACTTTGAAACATGTCACATGAGCTTGCATTTCAGGTCTGTCGCATTCGCATGCATGATAGGAGGTCTATGGGGCAAAAAGTGTAGTGTGACCATGGTCTAACATGTTGTTTTCAGAGTATGTCACATCAATGTCCATCTATTTAAATAAATATGCGAAACTGTTAGCCAATTAAAAGGCAAAGCAAGTTTATTTATATAGCACATTTCATACACAGTGACAAATCAAGTGCTTTTTTTTTTTTACATAAACAGGAATAAATATGATTAAAAACAATAAAATGTGTTAAAAACAGGTTATAAAAGAATGAAAAAGAAAAGACGATACTCATAAATCAAAGCTCAGCTCTTACTTTCAAGCCTTGAACGTTATCTTACTATCAGAACATTGTTTTCACATAATCTACTGCTCTGAATGATTACAATAAATAAATATTTATTTGGATCTTAGAAAACATTAAGTAATAATAATAACCCCTTCAAGAACAAGCTTACAATTTGTCATAGTTGAACTATGCAGTAAAGCTTATGCAACAAGGATCGTCCCTTTTCACATTTCCGGGTTTCTCAGTCAAGTCGTCATGGTTCGGAAAACTTAGAGCACAGTTAACGGCAGAATACAACATATTTATTTTTATCTTATTTGCTCAAATGATAAAAGACAAACTCAACAATAGTGTTATAAAAGACATTCAGAAGGAAGAAAAAATAAAATAGTAATATATAGTGTGAGAGTGATGACGATAGCCAGAGGAGAGAATAACGTCAAATTTACGGTCCTGTCCCATAGACGCTGGATTTGAAACACCTCGCACAAGCAGTAATTCAAGTTTTGTAATTAGAAGCAAAGATGATATACTACATACAAAAATACATATAAAATGTTCATACATTTATTAAAAAAAATAAATAAATAAAATTTCTAAATATTAAAAACTCTCAAGGATTTAAGATGCTGATGAATGTTAAACATGTCTTAACAATCTTGTGAAAATGGTCCATTATGAAAAAACATGTCTTCATTTACACAAAACACTTACAACAGGAACTGGAAACATCAAACCGCATGAAGGACAAGGAGTTGTGACAATACCAGACAACGTATAATCTGAACTAAATACACAAGACATGATTGAACTGATAACAAACAGGGGAGAGACACAGGTGGAACTAATGAAACTAATGAATGGCGGGAAAACAGAACAAAGGAATCACATGACAATAACAGAAAGCACATGGAACACAACACATGGGGAAATCACATGGCACAACAAATACACCATGACAACATCTAGACACCAAAATCGTGACAAAATTAGGGCTGTGCAATATTGACGAAAAAAGAGAATACTGTATATAGCACAAGATATTTACCAACGCAAAGAAACATCAGAAAAGCAATAACATCCGAAAGAATGTGAGCCATTTTTCTGCTTTCTTGTTGTTTTCAGATGGTGTGTTTGTATCAGGCACACAAGGATAATTTTGTTTTAAATGACTTCTTTATTGTAAACCATTGTGATATTTATATATATATCAAGATGTGCACGTTTGCAATATTTCATTTATTAATTCATTCATTTTCTTTTCGGCTCAGTCCCCTTATCAATCGAGGGTCGCCACAGCGGAATGAACCACCTATCCAGCACATGTTTTACTCAGCGGATGCCCTTCCAGCCGCAACCCATCTCTGGGAAACATCCATACACACTTACTCACACTCATACACTATAGACAATTTAGCCTTCCCAATGCACCTGTACGACATGTCTTTGGACTGGGGAGGAAACCGGAGCACCTGGAGGAAACCCACGCAAACGCAGGGAGAACATGCAAACTCCACACATGCAATATTTCAGGCAGAATTAAATACATAAATAAAAGTTGTTTAATAGACTAATGTTATTCTTTTTCTGAAATTAGATCTGTGTGAACTTCCTAATGCAGCGTTCACCCGATGCAGGTGAAGCGTCAAGCCTGAGTGATGTACATGTTAAGTCAATGCAAAGACTCGAATAGGCATTCTGCGGTGCGATACGTGCAAATGAGGTGGCGTGAATGATGCGGTGTGAGTTGAGCATTTTGTATGATTGCCACGTTTCACGCAAATCACTCGAGTTGGAAAATCTGAACTTCAATGGACATTCGTGCTACGTTAACCAATCAGGAGCATTCTCTTGTAGGGGTGTAATTATGACGTAGCACAATATATTTGTGCATTCCGCGTCTGGTGTGAACACAGCATAGGTATGTACAGTGGTCCCTCATTATTCGTGGGAGTTACGGTTCTAAAAATAACCCGCAATAGGCGAAATTCGTGAAGTAGCCTGCTTTATTTTTTACAATTATTATAGATGTTTTTAGTACTGTAAAACCGCTCACTTCATACTTTATACACTTTTCTCAGACAGGCATTAACATTTTCACATGTTTCTCTCTTGTTTAAACACTCTCAAAGTTCAAACCTTTGTAGAAAAATAAGTCCAGTATTATTAAATGAAACCAAAGATCAAAAACATTTGATCTTCATTTATTTATTACGTAATGACGCCTGACAGCTGCCTATCTTCTACCTTCCTTTAGCGAGTCCAGAAGTCCAACTTTTTGTGCGACGGTTAGCATCTTCCTCTGCCTTTTGGGTGCTACCTCAGGTGTCTTTGAGGGTGCAGAACATAAAAACTTGACAACATACTGTACAGCTCTTCAAATCACACTGCTAGCGTTAGAAGATTTATGTAAATTTGGCAAGCTGAATGCATTCTGTACTGTACATGAGACACGGCATGGGGGATATTGATTGACAATGGTATACAGCCAATCAGGACGCAAAACACAATGTGCTAATCATGATGCAGAACACAATGCACTGTAAAACAAATTACAAATTACATGAAAAAAATCCATGAAACTGCAAGGCCTCGAAATGTCTGGTTACTATTAAAGGTGTAGATGTAAGATTGACACCTAGTGGTTGAACAATGTATTACTATCCAAATTCAAAATACTGAAAAACATAATGCCGGTACGTGCCGGCTTGATCAGGCTTGCACCTCCACTGTCATTGATATGCCTTTTTGTAGCTGTGATGTATGAGAGAAAGGTGCAGCCGTATGGGTCGTTCACATATTGCATCTTGTGAACTCAAGTTCATTATTTCAAACATAAATGCTTGGCAAGCACAGGCAATTACAGTACCACTTGCACTTTCCACACATATTTAGAAGCCATTGTACATGACAATGGAAGGCACACAAATCCTGTTCTTCCTTTCGTGGCATGTGGTTGTATGTCATGAGAAGCTTGGTTGAGCATGGTTTACTGTCACCACATTATTAGTATATGTCTCGGCTGTGTATTTAATAATGGTGATGATTCTCAATAAACCAATAGTGTCTAGCACCAAGTCTAGCTCTACTCTTTCTAGGTACCCTTTGAAAAGGGTGCCGAAAAAGTGATGATTCACTCTTTGGTACCTTTGACAGAGAAAACTGGCAAAAATATGTGACAACTTGTATTCTACTGAATTGAACCGTACTGCTCAGTGGAAATGGGCAATTGGATATGGTTTTTCCACCAGGAATCTCCTCCTCTGATTTGACGCATATGGAGGTTGCCAGATTGATGACACCAACAGGAACGAGCATGCAGGTTGATCGAGCCTTAAGTCTGATTTATACTTCTGCATCGAGTGCACGCGGATGCAGAAGTATATAACGCAATAATTTAACTGTTTTGGAAGTGTTATTGTCAGAGCAACACAAACAGAACACTGAAGTATAAATGCGCGTGCATGGCATGGCATACAGCAATCACTCAACACAGATGTATTGTTTACACTTTACACTAGCTGATTAGCTCTTTACATTGGTAATATCTGTATACCACATGAATCTGTGTCTCATTTCGGAGTCTGCTATATTTCTCCGGAGCTCACATTTTTGGTTGCGCTTTGGTTGAGGCAGCCTTTCAGCCTCAAATTGAAATACATCGTTTTCTGCCAAGGCAAACCGTGGTGACAAATATAATTGGGTAAACTAGCAGTGGGTGGAGTTACACCGACCAAAACAAAGACAGATATCCCTGATATGAACTGATTTTTGCATTGTTAAGCTGCGGTCACACTGGGATTTTCCTCCCATAGACTTCCATTCATACGCACACGAATGCGTCAGACCGGAAACGCAAGATCATGCGTCAAGTTTCGCATGTTGCTGCAGTGCAGAATTCAAGGTTGGTGAACTCCGACCTGCGAAATCGCATCACTTGACTGCGTGAGACCCATCGAGGATCAAAACAGGACCTCTCTGGACAGAAATTTAAAGCATGGAGCAATCGCTCACTTTTTAAAATGTCTAATCATCTTATTTATTCCCGCCCCTTTTTCGCAGCGCCGCACGACAGAATTTCGCACACACAAAGCCCAGTGTGATCGTAGCTTAACTCAGATCAACAAGTATGTTTACCTTGTACGCTACCTGAAAAAAGTCTTATCGTCGATTACAGTTGTAAGAGCCACAAATAATAATTTGACTTCTAGTTGATCATTGGGAAAAGTGGCAGAGGGTAGATTTTTCTGATGAATCATCTGTTGAACAGCATCCCAATCATTAGAAATACTGCAGAAGACCTATTGGAACCTGCATGGACCCAAGATTCTCACCGAAATCAGTCAAGTTTGGTGAAGGAAAAATCTTGATTTGGAGTTACATTCAGTATGGGGGCGTGCAAGAGATCTGCAGAATGGAAGGCAACATTAGCAGCCTAAGGTATCAAGACATTTGTTCTGCCCATTACATTGCAAACCACAAGAGAGGGCAATTTCTCCAGCTGGATTGCGCTCCTCCTCATACTTCAGCCTCCACATCAAAGTTCCTGGCCAGCCCAGTCATCAGACATGAACTTTATTGAGCATGTCTGGGGTAAGATGAACGAGAGGCATTAAAGATAAATCCAAAGAATCTTGATGAACTCTACACAATATTAATTCTTTTTCCACTGTATCATGACTTCTATATGAATATGATGGAATGGACTTTGCATCATGTATTCTTTACTGTACCTTATTTTTGTAACGAGACTTTTGTCTAAGCAAAGTCAGACCTTACTGTCCTAATTAAAGAATTAAAAATCAAGGCATGATTATCTTTTATTTTGGTAAAATAAGCATAATCTAGAGGCCTTTGACTTTCATATAAGCCACTTCCGATACCAAATGATCAACTAGAGTTCAAGCTATATTTGTTGTTCCTAAAACTTGGATAGGCAACAAGACTTTTGCCAGGTAGCGTATGTTTCTTAATTAACATAACATATTGTAGTATTTTTGTTTTAGAAGAGTTAAAAACTTGCATACATAACCTTTATCTGGCTACATTTCCCCACATAACCAATTTTAACTACATAACCCAGCCCACCATGATTTAATCAGGTTATACTTAAACCAGATGTGCCTTTTTTTAGTCTGCAAAAAAAGGTGCAACTATTAATAATAATAATAAATCGCACAACAGATGAGGGAACAAAACATTCAAGAGAGTAAAACTTTAGAGGAAGGATCAGGATGCTGGACAGTTTGAGACATAAGCAAGCGTGTGTGTGTGTGAAAACTTTTCCCTCAGACCCATAGAGAGCTGAGAGGGCAGCTGAGGTGTTATCGGATCAGGAAGTCCACACTTCCTCCCAGAGAATTCCTGGAAGAGAGCAAAATCTCACACAAAGACCGGAAGAAGCAATGTGACGGAGAAAGAGGGGAGCTGAAGGGAGGACGTCTCAGAAGCACTTTGCACTATGGAACAGGTCAGAAAGAGCCATGAAGAGACAGCGTTCTCTGTTTGATTGGCATTGACACACACACAGGTCAGTTCTTGTCCTGGCCCTGGCCATGTTCCCGATGCTTTGCTTTTGTTGTCTGTGTTCAAAGACGACCTGAGAGAGAAGCAGCTCACCTCTGCAGTCTAAACAGTCGACTCAACATGCAGAATTACAATCTGCAACACACTTTTGTTGTGTGTGTGTGTGTGTGTCTAAGTGTGCATATGTGTGTTTATGTAAAAATGCACAACAGACTGTTGAAATTTAAGCAAATGAGTAAATGAGGTGCTCACCTTTAACCACACATCAGTTTGATAATGCTTTATGAATTCTTTATTATGCAACCATTTTATAAAAACAGTAAGCCATGAAAGGTTGTGTGTCTGTGCCATAAAGTAGCTTCATTAAAGTTTAAAGAAATATTCTGTTGTACACTATTAAATGATACAATCTAAAAACACACACCTTGATTTAATCAGTTTTTAAACAAGTAATCTCAATACTTATTCTCATTTAATTATAAAGTAGCTTTAATCAATTGACAATTTACACATATAGGTAATTAAACCCAACTGAAATGCCACAATTAGCTCAAAACAACTACAATAATTTCAAGAGTTCACACTAAGATATTGTTTGACAAATGTTAGCAGGTTTGGCATGCTGTCCCGGGAGAGAACCCTGAGCTCAGAGATAATTGAGCCCAGGGCTCCCGCCTGGTCGATTGAGCATGTAAGGGGAGTATAAGATCAGGTAGTTTTTGAGAGCTCCCGTGGTAAGGAAGAAAGGGGGAGAAGGGGTGGATGGGGGGTTTCTTTGGAAAACAAAGATAAGGCAGTAATTTTCGCTAGGCTACTTATAGTGAGTTTAGATTAATCTGATTGGCTAACTAATGATTGTAGATGAGAGACCTGGGGCCTCATGTATCAACTTTGCGTACGCCAGATTTCACGCTCACGTTTGGATTTACTAACGATGAAATTAACGTGAGAATGTGCGTTGGTCCACGCCAACTTCATGTCTGGCGTACGTCCATTTCTTGTGTGTGTTTGTTTTATTTCAATTGGCGACTCCTAAAGGCAATTATGTTAAATTGCACACTACAAAGTATCTTTGAGCCGTGCAATGCCAGCTGTATGGGACGGGAACATCTGCATGTCTAGCAGGTGTATAAGGTTTCCATACCATGCTGTTGAACTGAGGTAAAGTTAGTTTGACGTTTGACATTCATTAGACATTCGATTTCAAACCAATTAAATTATTTGCTCCTGTTATAGTTTAAGCCAAAAAATAGGTCAGATAGGCATAAATAGGAGCCCTTTATGCTGCACAAGGCTTAATTTCTAGATTAAAAAAAAAAATTACCATACCAATGAATTAAACAATTCAACCATATGAAATTATACAATAAAACCAGTACCAAAATGTTCAGAAAAACATCCAGCTTATTGCACAAGACAGTTTTTGGAATTTGCACTTTATTTATTTTATAATATTTTTAAATATCTTTTAATGTACACATTGTAAAAGTTAATCAACCTCTGACACCATTTGAGATAAAATATTCAAATCAACTCTAAAATTGTGTATCGCCCACAATTGAGGCAACTCTCTCCTCAAAGGGTGTTAGTTCAGCATCCCCTGTTTTCCCGCCTGTTCGGTCCACACTTTGATGGTGAGCGGCTGTTCTCCTCTTAACCTACACCTTTACATCGGACCATTTCTTTTTTAATTCACTCATTGCGATGTTCAGACCCAACTGCGTTAACCGTGTCAACTAAACTCTCCCACTTTATTTCCTTTTGTTAATAAATCCAGAGGACAAACTTGCAAATAACAGTTTTTCTCCGGTCTACCTCTGAACGGAGCACCTCCAATTCACATTCTTTGAAGTTTCTCTTCTTGCTTGCTTGCTTTTGCCATTGCTTTTTTGTTTGGTTTTGCCAAAGTAAAGTCATTAGCATATTTATATGGGGGAGGACGCAGGGAGGGGTTTTGCACTCGTGCTCGTGCGCTTAGTTTCGCGTTAATTCGGATGTACAAAGAGAATATGTGTGGGATTCCGCGTATGCAGTGTTTCATACATCTAAATTCTTTACTTCGTACGCACATTTACAGCTTTTTCCGTCTGCAATGTTTTAGTATGAACTCATCGCAAGTCTTTGTACATGAGGCCTCAGCTGCGCTCAATCATATCACGTGCTCCTCTCGAAATTAGTTTGTGAAACTTCTCTTAATCAAATATTGTAGCTGTTAGCCGTATCAGGTTGTGCCTGAATCAGACACAGAGGACACAGCTAAACCTCATGCCTGCTCTCTAAAAAAAATCTGACAAGTGTCTTTCATATATATTCAAGTTATAAGCATGTGTAAGTAATATGAAACCTTCACATATCTTTTGCGAGTTTGTTATATGAGATCGAGAATGCAGGGAAAGTGGCCACGTAGAAAGACACTGCAGCGCTGGTGAAGATTTTGGGTGTTTACATTGGTTTGACGGATAAATTTGTAGCTAAATTGTTAGCGGTGCCAAACAGCATTTCCTGTAGTTTACATTCTTGTTTATGTCCTTGCTACAACATACTGTTAACGCTAGAAACTATGGATGTAATAGATCAATTTTAACAAATACAAATACTTACAGGTTGTGGCTCCCAATCCAAAGCTTCTTCTACTCTGGTTGGAACTGCTCCTTCTTTAAGGAGTTTTTAGCTGAATTCAACTTTGGACTGGGAGTGATTCTGGAAGTTGTCCTTTGTCAAATGCTAGCTATATATTTATTATAATTGTCTGGAACATAATTAAATTTAAATTGTAAGCGCTTCTCTCTTTGTGGTGTGTCCTTTGGAAGCCCAAACAAAGAAACAAAACAAGCTCTGTGGAAATAGCAGTGTTTGGACGGCATTTTAGCTTTCTCTGCTATAACGTTACAGCACTACAGTGCCTCACCTGAAGCATTTGTGATCTCACAAGCCTCACAAGCATTCTCACAGATCTCACAGATGTACTTTTTTGCAGTCCCCAATCTTTGTTCGCTGTAGGCTTTGCAAATATACCTCTGTAAAAGCCAATTTCTCACTTTGCATTGAACTTTGAGCATATTACATTTAGATATGTTGTTTATGTTCACACAGCTACATTACACATCAACTGAAGTTTAAAATAAGATTTTGTAGTGGACCACCCCTTTAAATTGTTTGCAGATTTTTCCCAAACATATTAGGCATTCTACATTCTAACAATACAATTCTGATACTTCAGAACCAAAACAGCATATTAGAATGTTTTATATGACACTAAACAATCCATTAATAATGCTGAAAAGCCAGTTTTACCATCACAGGATTGAATGCAAAAAAAAAAAAAAAAAAAAAAAAAAAAAAAAAAATATATATATATATATATATATATATATATATATATATATATATATATATATATATATATATATATATATATATATATATATATATATATATATATATATATATATATATATATATATAATATGATATAATAAAATATGTACCACTTATATATCAACATATGTCAATCAACATACAAATGTGTATAGTGTATTTTAGCAAAATGTAATTTTGCACACTTAAAAACTTTGACTTATTGGACATACGTGCATCAGCCTACATTTTTTATAAAACATAAAATACATTGGTCCGGGTACATTTTGTTGCAAGTTTCAGTTGAAAAATCTTCTAGCAATTTAACATGTTACTTGAGGTATGTTTTGTTGTACATTTCAGATACACATTTTTCTAGTCACCAAGACCAGCAAACCAGTGACCCAAACCCTTCTCTAATCCCAACCAATAGTGAGAGAATCAAAACCACATACTTTCACCTTGATTGTACATTTTGCTTTACATATCTATTTTACAGAACCTGCTTTACCAGAATCTCTCCATCACAAGTACAACACCATACAAATATGTCCCAGACAGACAATATGTCCCCTTAAATATCATTAATGTGAAAAGGAACAATAGTCTGTTGTGTCATACTGCCCTGTGGTATTAATTTTACCTTAAAACTATGTGTTTCTCTTTAAACTGTTTTCTCACAAAAGCTGAAGCATGTATTTTAATCTGTGTACTACTTACCAGTGATACGCAGCTCAGGTTTTTTTTGCTACTTTTATTTTGCAACTTTTTTTGCAACTATTTCTAAAAATCGTGTCAAACCTTGTTCCAAACATTAGATTTCAAGAGTTCAAACTTATGCCGAGTTTAGATTGCATGATTTTCAAAGTAGTCATGTCACAGATGTTTTCACACTGCATGAGGTAGCGTTTCGTCACTGCTTTGTTCACACTGCAAGATGGATCGGCGACTGGGGCTTTCACACTGTATGACTTTAAAATTGGAAGAATCGCCATCAACTTTGTCCAAACTACTCACAACCAAACACATGCGATAAGTGATATCTCACAGGTGTCGGCGACTCATCTGCGTTTCTCTCAGATCGCGTCTTTGATAGTTTAACCTGTGTGATTGTTACTCACATGAACTAGCACCGATTTACCTGTGATTTCAGGCATTTGTCAGCAATTTCTCAAAACGTGTCAGCAAGTTAAAATCAGGGCTAAAATCATGAAGTCTGAATTCTGCATTAGCTGATGATTTATTATAAAGCGTGTTTGGCATGCTGTCCCAGGAGAAAGCCCTCAGCTCATAAGATCCTCAAGCCTGGGGCTCCCTTTTGTTTGCAGGACAAGAAGGGAGTTGGAGCTCAGGTAGGTCTCGAGAACTTCACTGCTTATTTATGGCTTAGGACAAATTAGGGATTGATTCAGAGAGATATACTGGTGATAAAGAGCTCATCTATGGTGCTAATTTAGTTTAGTCAATTTACCTATGTTGCAAGTTTTTGGACTGTTGGAGGAAACGGGAGAACCCAGGGAAAACCCACGTGAGCACGGGGAGAACATGTAAACTTCGCACAGAAACTTTGACTGGCCTGTTAGAGACTTGGACCAGTGACATTCTTGCTGTGAGACAACAGTGCTTACCACTGGGCCATCGTGCCACCCAATCAAGGAAAAGGGAGGATTCTTCAAGATGAAGATGACTGAGGTTAGAAACTCTGGTTATTTAGACTGAGTTAGGAATCATCGGATTGGTGAACCATTCATTAGAAAATATAGGTAGGGGACCAGCCGTGGTCAATCATAAGGACGTGATCCTCTCGAAATTAGTTTATGTTTTACTTTTAATAATGTAAATTCCTAACCTCAATTTTTTCTGCACCTCATCTTCCATCATAGGGTTTCTGTATGGAGTTTGCATGTTGTCCCTGTGTTTGCGTGGGTTTCCTCCGGGTTCTCCGGTTTTGCCCACAAAATTAGGAATTAGGTAGGCTAAACTGTCCGTAGTGTATGTATGTGAATAGGAGTGTTTCCCAGTAATGGGTTGCAGCTGGAAGGGCATCCACTGCATAAAGCATATGCTGGATAAGTTGGTGGTTCATTCCGCTGTGGCGAACTTAGGGACAGGAATAAGCCAAAAAGAAAATGAATGAATGAATACTGCCAATTATTAATATAGGCTATAGAGAATTGGACGCAACATACATGGACTTTTTTAATTTTGTTTTTAATGACCCGTCCCGCAAATAAAGTGACAATTTCTTTACCCACCCCAACCCAACCCATGGGTTATCTTACCTATGATTATCCTGGATGCTGCAACGTTTATAAAAGTGTATGATTATATTTGTGCGCATAATATAAATTGGGAAGATTAACTCTCAATGTTTGAAACGTTATTACACAACAGAGCACTCGCACTCAAGACTGTCAAGAACATACTTAAGACTGTTTGCCGAGACTGTGGATTAAATAGTGTTGCAAATAATGCTCAATTTCAAGCACACACCAATCATTGAGCTCAGTGTGTTGTGCAGGAGCCACAGGTAGTAATTTTGTTTAGCTTGTGACTGTTTTTTTCACTCTTAAAGAAATGGTAACCACTGCCTTGCATTGTATGAATCAACCAAGAAAAATCACTAATGTTCTACTGAAAAAAGTCACATACAGCATAGATGGCTTAAATTGCCAGCAAATATTCATTGCTGAGTGAGCTACCACGGTAACGTTCACACATAAACACTATTTGAATACAAGAAGTCATAACACACACACATTTTGCTGACCATTTGGTTTACACACTATCATTACCTCCCATTAAAGTGCTGTTCAAAGGGTTCTGCTCAATGTGGAATTGCCCTGAGCTCTGCAGACCAGAAAACCTAGTAGTTCCATGAAATATTGATACTAGATCAATATGACACATCGGAATAAGTTAGGAATGCTGGAAGTAGTCCGGAAAGTCCCATTTTTTCGCTCTGGCAAGAGTTTAAGAGGAAGTATCCGAGTAAACGCAACGAGACAATTGTTAATAGACAACAAAATGCATGAGGAGTGTCAAGATGGATGGAGTTCAAAATGTGTGTGAGTAGTTTTTGTCTTCAAATCTCTCAACCAGCAAGACAACAAACACAGGAAGTCGTTATTCTCGTTCAGGGTAGAATTAGGTCAATGTCATACACCGTCATCCAGAAAAAGAGCTTATCGTAGCAAACCACATTCTAACGCTAATAGACATCAGCTCATAACAGGAGAGAGAGAGCACGAGAAAGAAGTCTTGTGATTGACTGCATGTGTGTCTCTATGTCAAGAGAGCATGGTATGATGGGAAATGAGAAAGAGAGATATCCCACAGCTGTGTGGGATCATGTTATGGTTGACTGGTTTAAAGCCCGTTTTAACTGCTGTGCCAAAATGCCCGTGTCTGAGATCACCATGACTATGACTGGACAGAACACCGGCCTCATGAGCTCTCAGAGATTAGTGCTGATGGAAATCAGTCCATCCATCCAGAAAGAGAGAGAGCAAGGGCATAGGTTTGGTACAGAAGTGCTACATCAAAGTACACACGTGCTTCTACCAACACCACTGCTTTCCAAACCTCCTCCTGGAGGGCGGTTTAGCTCCAGTCTGCTCCAAAACACTTGCCTGGAAGTTTCCAGTAATGATGAAGGCCTTCAACAAAACAAGCTTACCTCCATTCTACACTAAATAACAAACATTTAACAACCCACACTGTAAAAAAAAATCCATTTATTAACAGCTTCTGTATGTTGTGGTTCACATTTGATTCACATTTGTTTATTTACTGTTGTGAATTGCATTATGGGAGTTTCAATTTATGCTCTGTCGACTTCTGATGTTGAAAATTCAAGACTGCAGATTGACAAAGTGACTTTTATTGGCATTTTAGTAGGTGCACAGCAAACAAAGGTGTATTTTGATGATGCCATGACTGAGTGTGGAATCATGGGAGTTGTCATCTTACATCCTACAGGACTCCTCCTTTCCCCTTTCACACATACAGACCTTTCTGGAAAATTACCAGCATTTTCCAGAAAGGGTTCGTGTGTTAAAAGGCCCTTTTTGAAAATACCAGTAAATTAGTTCCAACGCTTTTCTGAATTTACCGGTAAAGTTGTAAAATTTTTTGAATATTCAACGGTATCACTGTGTGAAAGGGGCTTATGACAGTTTGTGTTCATTGAAATATAAGAATGATTAATACATCTATATGAAACAGTCCCTTAAAGGTGACATTGCACCTAGGAGCGCTTTGCACTCACACTACAATCATACCACGCCCAACTGAACGCGCTCTGGCACACCTCTTCCAACCCAGCCAGGGCCGGCCAACTGAACCGTGCCTGGGCCTGATTCGAAGCACTCACATTCGGATAGCCTAGTGTGAGTACACCCTTTTAGTGAAAGAAAAGAAGATCTGATTAAAATGCAGTGGGCAGGATTACACAGAGGTTTCGCAAAAAGTCTAAAGAAATTTTTGTTCGTATTTTTTCGTATTCATATGCGAAAAATTCATCACATAAACAAACCTTGCACACTGAGTCCGATGTGTATAGAATAATCCATCAAAAAAACATTTTGGAGTCAATTTAAGCAGTGATACATTGTTCTCCTCTCTCTTCTCCAAAGTGAAAGAAAGAGGAATAGGCTGCATATTTTGTTCATCAAATACTAGCCTACATAGAAAGGAAGGACAGTTCTCCTTATCAAAGAGCTGCACTGGATTATCCCCAAATACAAAGTTGATTTCAGGAAATCAGTGGAATTTTGATACATTGTATGAATTTGATACATTCACATTTACATAAGTTAACAAATCCTGAACAGAGACTAGCAGTACCTAAAGACATTATAATAGATGATTGCTGCGTTGGCGTATTGGAGCAACTGACCAAAGCGGCATTTTGTATTGTTTGCTTGTACAGTGGCTCTGAACTGTCAAAACACCTTTTTCGGATGCGAAAAACAAAAAAAATCAACCCTGTTTCGATTTTTTTTATGACAGACAATAGTTTCGGAGGCAGTGTGTCACTACGATTCACATAATGTAAGGTCTAATTTGTTTTTTCACAGTGCAAAAATTACAGGCGAAGATTTCTGATTCAATGTGCAATAACCTTAACTCTAATTTAAAACAATTGAATATATGAAAGAAAAGCAACTCTTACAATTGTCTCCAAAATTAGGAATTATTTCATTCATTTTCTTTTTGGCTTAGTGCCTTTTTTAATCTGGGGTCGCCACAGCAGAATGAACCATCAACTTTTCCAGCATATGATTTACACAGCGAATGCCCTTCCAGCCATAATCCAACATTGTGAAATACCCATACACACTTTCACACACATACACAACGGCCAATTTAGCCGATTCAATTCACCAATAGCGCATGTCTTTGGACTGTGGGGGAAACCGGAGCACCCGGAGGAAACCTACATGAACACGGGAAGAACTCAGAATTCACATAGAAATGTCAACTGACCTAGCGAGGGCTCAAACCAGCGACCTTCTTACTGTGAGGCTACCCACTGTGCCACCATGATGCCCAAAGTCAGGAATTAAATCACTAATTTAAACCTAAATGAAAACTTAGAGCAGAATATTTCCTTTAAAAAACGTAAAGTTAAATTCACACATAAAAGAATAATTTCAGATATTTCTGTACTGTTCTGGGTCACCATTACTACAATTCCTGACACTAACTAATACTTTTAGGAATCATGTCAAACTTGACTTTTCACTCAATCTGTTATACTGTTAAAAGCATTTGAAAAGAGCAAAGTAGAAAACTGTGTAACAGAAGCATTTTCACTTTCGCACCCCATTCTATACTACATTCAGTCACAACTGCAATTGCTAGATATTTTATTCCGAGGTAGCTCTTAACTTCCAAAATCGACACCCATGAGAGAAAATAATAGCTCGAAAGAGAGGCAGCGAGAAATATTTAAAGGCAAAGGGAGAGGGTCAGGTTCGCAGGTATTGCGGAACAAAAAAAATAAACCTTGAAAATGTATTCATCTAATCTACATCTGAATCAATTGCCCTTGCCCTAGAATAAAGGCACTTTTATCCTTCATAGGCCTCCCAAATGCACACTGAAACACACGTTTCAACTCTCTCTCTCTCCTTTTGCTTCAAATACTATGTTCAGAGTCAGAGAGTGTGAGAGGAATAAAAGATATAAAACAGACTGGAACCTTCTCTCTCTCTCTCTCTCTCTCTCTCTCTCTTCATTTGTAGGATGGATTGTTTCCGTAGTTGTTTCCTGCTTTGTCTTATTTTAGGTTCTTGTCAGGGTCGAGGAGAGGAAATGGTGCCAGCTGTCCACTTTGTCAACTTCCCCCACCACAGATTTGCAGTATATACACACACACACACACACACACACACACACACACACACACACGCACACACACACACACATATATATATATATATATATATATAAATGTATGTAGACGTCTGTGAAGGACCACACTAGGGCAGAAGGGTGGAGGTTGCTGGATTTAATGATGGACAGTTTTCACACAGTGGAAAAAGCAGCACATCGCCTGAGGTAAAAAAAAAGTACAACTGTAAATGTTTTGCTTTCCTATTACTGGGCTGGAACAACCCTACCAGTCCGCACGACTACCAAACCAACATCTCCATCAAAAAAGACGCGAGGAAATCCAGACGTTTCTTTGCAGTTAATGTTTTGCGACTGCTATAGACCACCAGTGTTGGAGAGGTTACTTTGGAAATGTAATAGACTACAGATTACCCTATTTAAAATGTAATAAGTAGTGTAGCTTTTCAATTACTTTATAAAAGTAAAGTAACTGATTACTTTTTGATTACTTTAAAGCTTCTAATGGATAATTTCAACTAAATCATTTTCAAGCATTTATACAGTACCAAGCAGGTGTGACCTTACAGTAGCTTTCTGTTTACTGTTAGAATTTCAAAATCTTTCATTACTTCAATTAAGATTACATTCATTTAATTTTAAAGTACAGCCCCTAATAAACCAGACCTTATAACAAAAAAAATGTTTACTGTTTTTACAAAATCCACATTTCTGTTAGTTGTGAAGGGTGATTTTTGTGGCATTTGCAATAAAAAATACATCTAAGATATTTTTGCAATTTTCATTTTTAAATCAAAGCAACTTAAATGCAAGTCAATCACATCTTAGTGATCAATAAAACTATCAATGAAACATCTGAGGAATAATTGTTCAGTTCAGTTATTCACTGTAAATAATATAACAGCAAAAAACAAAAAAAACAATCCAATAAAAGCAGGTGCTACACATTAAAAATACTGTAGTAATTTATAGTAAAGGGAAATATTTAGGAATAAGCATTATATTGTCTATATATTTACAACTCTTCATTAATGACACTACATACTGCATAATGTAGTATCATTAGTAACTATCCTGAACAAATATTAATTACCATGGTATATTTTAGCCTTTACTACAGTAAACTATATATAGACCTCCTCTCCCTCATTCATATTTCCACCAAGGAAATTTCCTGTGTTAGTCTAATTTGTTAGCGATGTCACCGACCAGAGCAAGAGGTGGCAGTAATGCACCAAAAAGTTTGTTGTCGACCACTGAAAAACAGGAAGAAGAAGAAATCACCATTCTCGCCATCATATGGATTTACTTTCATCGGCTAAACACCGGTCTCACAGCTCTGTGATTGTCGGTGCCGACACTTATTGATCCGCGATCAGTAAATGTAGCTTGTGTTGACGCTACTACGTTACTTTACTAATAGAAAGTAGCAAAACTACCGCCACGCTACTGAGAAATGTAGTTAAGCTAGTAGCGTCACTACTTGTAGCGACACTACGGCCCAATACTGTTAATGTGATAAAATCGCTTTGGCCAGAAGAGTCTGTTGGTGGCCTGAATTTCACAAATCGATATATTTTTTAGTCCTAATATATCATTGGAAATGAAAGGGTCTGTTTTTATTTCTGTACACTCACGATAACGACACAAATCATTTGATTTTATAAAACTAAAAAGCTAGGTTACATAGCCTACCTGCAGATGCTTCCTCAGGTTCCACATTGAAGCCTTTGATGTCGAAGGTATTTTAACAGCTTTTGCACTGAACGGTTATACCTGTGCACTTCTCGGATTTCAGGGTGAAATTATTTTTACATTTCCAGCAATGAAATGCATTTTTATCACTCGTCATGGTGGCAGCTCTCTGACGGATTGTAGTAGCCTAATGCCTTCAGCGGCAGAGAGGATTAACGTAACTAGTAGATGTTGTGCGCCACAATCAAACCGGAAAACTAATAAAAGCACCAGAATAGCACCACTTTAATAAATGGCCTTAGCAGAAGGCATCGTGCATATTAAAAACAAGCAAAGCAAAAGATTAATATTGTTCAGCATATTTAGATGTAACCCCATTTGTAATTAACATTTTCATAAGTAACTATAATTTAACTACACATTTTTTCTCAGTAACTGTAACGAATTACTGTTACTTTTATTTTGTAATTAAATTACGCTACATGTAACTAGCTACCCCCAACACTGTAGAGCACAAAAATCACACACAAAGACACAACGCACACATTTAAAGCAAGCGTGTGTGCTGACACAGGCATAACGGCACTAAACAGCAAATTAGCTGACACACAGCACGCAAGATCAAAGCCGAGAAGAAAGGAGCAAACAAGACTGCCTAAGCTCATTAAAAAAGCCTCTTTATTAGCGTCAAATTAAGAACTTTTTGCCTTTGCGAGGGATAAAGAAAAGAAAATAGAGAAGGAGAAAGAGGGGAGAGAGGAAAGGAGGATCGCGAGCTGCTAATCACATTATTAAAATGACTTTGAGTCCAGGATTTGACACAGCGCTCGTTTTGTGATGGAGGGAGAAAATTAGCAGGATAAAAGGAGAGCTAACGGCTCATGTGGTGTGACTGATCCTGCAAGTTAAAGCAAACGGGGATTAAACAGAGAGATGACTGGCTAAGTTAAAGAGCGATGGAGAGATAAGAAGATAGAGTCAAAAATGAGAGACAGAAACAAAATGAGAAGAGGGAGAAGTGAGCATGAACTGGAAAAAGGAGAGTGCGCTCTGTCTATTGACTTCAGAGGAAACTTCTATTGCTATTTCATAGCTCAGGAGATTTGATGGAGCTCTTGCAGATAAAGTGATAGTTCATCAAAATTCTATCATTATTTACTTGCCTTCGTGTCATTCAAAGCCCATCTGCAGCATTTCTTCTCTGCGGATCTTAAAAGGAGACTTTAAGAAAAAATATATATATTTTACCTCCTATCAGAATAAGTCATTCTGTCAAACCAACCACATTTTCAGAAACATCCCTTGCTCAGTTATTCATTTTATTTAATATTATATTATTATCAGAGTATTATTTCAAATAGTTTAATATTATTCTTTTCTGAATATAAAATAAATAAATAATGATGAAAGCCAATATATCACAAGTGATTGATGAATATTTATTTAGTAATAATATTTTGAAATAAAGCTTAATTTTATCAGATTTAAAGGCAAAAAAATATTTTTAAAAGATGACAGATTCATTTTACACACACACACACGCGCACATGACACACACACACACACACAAACTAACTAAATAAATAAATAAACAATTTATTCTTTTAGCTAAAGGCTGGCTCACACTATGCAATTTTTTAGAGACCTTTTTCTTAGAATGCAAAATTACCTATTATGCTTAGCGTGTATGCGCAATGAGAATGCTAAGAACTTCCGGTCGGCACCTGATGTGTATAAACAGTCACATTTAGACAGATTTGAAACGATAGTTTTAATCTATTTTATTCACTTTTATCATCTTTGAAGTAATACTGTTGCCGATCAGTGCCACCTCCTGGACTGATCATTTAAAAATGCAATCTAATAGGATGAAAACATTGCCGCAAGGCATTTTACCCTCGTTTTCAGACAGCATCTTGTGCCATTTAAATGAAGCATTGTCATCGCTAAAGTCAACATTTTCTCTTTCTTTCAAACCAACAAAACAAATGTACTTCACAAAAAACGTTTGACACACACACATAGCCTGTACTGTCTCACTGACACATTGATTGAATAAGAGTCACAAAGTGAAAAAAAAATTGGTGTTTTGAAATGACAGAAAAACTTTAACCCCTGGTAAATACTACACAGCAATAACGAACTAAATGAAACATAAACGGCTTCTGATTACAATCAACATGCAAATCAGCCAGCAGCAGAGTATCAGTAAAAGACTTTTATTGGTCATTTTTGTAAATTGCATGACTTGCATACGTGTTACGTTTCATGCCAGTAATCTGGTTTGCTCTATAATGCAGTTAAGTATTGCGTGTGTTTGCACGCATAGAAGAGAGCCGCTGAACTAACAGCTGACAGGTCGGGAACCAACACACACACACTGTATTTCTGACGGCAGACACGTGAACTAAAAATAACGTTTTTCTCTCACGCTTGCTCCACATTTGATAGATTATTACGGCTTTAACACACACCTTTTAAAGTTGTGTGTCACAAAAACACTGCGTAATCTACTCAAAACACTATTGAAACTCATTTTCGGATCACAAATGACCTGTGGTAAACGCTGTAAACGGAAGTTCTAAACATTCTACCGGAAGGCGCTGGTCGCTATGGTGCCCTCCATGCAGCAGCCCAAAAAAAGGTCCATAATCCTACAAGATTGTAGCATGTCAGACTATGCAAACATGGTTCCCATGTCACACTGTAAAGCCTGGTTTATACTCGATGCGTCCGCTAGTTCGCTTAAGTGCATGCAGCATATGTGACGTCATCGCTATGTTTGCAGAAGTTCGCTTTAGGTGCGCGCGACATGATTTCAGCTGGCGTGCACGTTTTTGTTTTTTTTTGAGACTTGAGCAAACAGCTTGCACAGCGTCGAGTTTAATTTGAGTTGAATATGAAACACTTTGAAGAGATTTTGTCTGAAACAGGCATGCCTGTACATACATCTTTATGATCCGTCCATGCGTGATCATAGGGAGAACCAGATGACCAATAATTCTAGAAATTACAACAGCAGTGGGAAAAGAGGAAAGTTTTAGTAAAAGTTTAGAAAAACTTGAGAGATAAGTTTGGTAAAACCAAAAGAGGCCATGGCAAAAGTGGAGACCCAGATGGTTTTAATACATAATTGAAGAATATGTTTTTCCACCATTCATAGGTTTTACACATATATTACAATTTTGAATTTAAAACAATTTAACAGTCATAAAACTGAAATGAAGTAACAAATTATTTCTTTGATAACTGGAAAAGAATATTTGAACCTATCAGTTTACCATATACTGATGCCCTGTTTTTCTAGACAATTGGTGATAAAGGTCAGAAATGTTGGACCATTATTGCCTTTTTAGCATGTCAGTAGAGGACAAACTAGCCAGACAGTAATGTGTGAATTGTTGAGTGGGCTAAATAAAAAAAAAAAAGTCTTTAGTTTTTAGATTTTTAGTTAGTGTACTTTTTGTTTCTTTTATTCTTGCCATAATACAAATATATTTATAGAGCAACCCATGTTTTGTTGTCATTAATATTTTAATAAACTTTAATAGGGAGAACTGTCTGCGATATGAACAAAAGCAAGTGATGCAACAAAGTTTGAGTTTAAAAATCTTGAATGGTTGTACAAATCTTTATAATCATTGAAATAATTTATAAAAATAATTAGCTTAAAAATCTTGAATGATATTAATGATAGGATGTAGTTTCTGAAACCTCCTATTGCTATGGTTGTCCAACTGATTTTTACGGTCAGTTTCTTTTGATCGCCCCCTCTTGTTTAAAAGAATATCACAACGGCAAACGCGTCAAGTATAAAAACCTCGCCCGTTTCGTGAGGTGCACGTACAGTCAGCGGAGGTCCCGTAGTATAAATCAGGCTTAAGATCTCAGCCATCATAATGTCAGACTGAATGACAATAAAGATTCGCCAAACACTGAAAAAAACACCCTCTTTCACTCTCCTCCATTCTGAAATGTTTCCTCACAGCAAACGTAAAGACTATAGTGGCAATTTTGCACACAGCGTGTCTCAATTCACACTTTTGACAATTTCCTGCAGTCTTTTGAATTGTCGCATGGATTGCGTCATCAGATTTGGCACTCCTATTGGTTTCTGGATTGACGCTCATTGCAAATGTTGTCACACTACAGGAAAATCTCTGAAATCGTCTGACTGCCAGAACTTCATCGGCTGTCTGTCTGTATTATGAATAGTTGTATCCTGATGTCATCACTTTACTGTGAATTAACAACCAGGACAAACTTAAAGTTTATACAAGTCCACCATTCTAAATCTATAAGATATAGCATTTTAACCAACAGTAGACCTAAACATAGGACTAATATTGTTGTTTTACCATATGTTTAAGAGATAACAATAATAACAGCCTACTCATATTAACCTTTATTTTACATCTACAGAATCGTGAGAAAATCGTAATCTCGATTTTAAGCAACAAAAATTATGATTCTAATTTTAACCAGAATTGTGCAGCTCTAACTGTCTGTTCACATGTCAATACAACGATCAAAGATCACAGATTTTAGCCTAGGATTTTAGGAATCTTTTAGGATCTCTCAAATTTGTCGTAAATGACAAAATCGTGGCTGAAATCATACAGTGTGAGCGGAGCTCTATTTCAGAGGAATCCCACAGCGGAATGAACCGTCAACTATTCCAACATATGTTTTACACAGCGGATGCCCTTCCACCTTCAACTCAGTGCTGGGAAACATCCATGCACACTCACACACACATTCACACACACACACTCATACACTACGGCCAATTTAGTTTATTCAATTCACCTAGCGCATGTCTTTGGACTGTCTTTGAACTGAAGTACCCTGAGGAAACCCACACGAACAAGAGGAGAACATGCAAACTCCACACAGAAACGCCAACTAACCAAGAAGGACTCAAACCAGCGACCTTGTTGCTGTGAGGTGACAGTGCTAACCACTGAACCACCTTAAATGAATAATATTTCTCTTAAATCTACCTTTTCACTTTTGTTGAACAATTATAAATGTGTTTCTGTGGTTTAATTAACATACTTACAGAATTTTTTCTCTTTTAACTTTTTAATTCAAAGATTAAAAACCAAAACCTACAGTATATTGAAAATAGAATTGTACCTGTTATTTATTTCACAAGAACAATCAAACTTCGTAATTACCATGTCTGTCAAGCTTCTAGTGGAACAAAGAAATGAAATAAATGTGATCCATATGCTTTTTCTCATGCAATATGAAGGCTTAGGGTAATGAAACGTAGGTAGCTATTCACTTTCTGCTTCTTACTGTTTCACCTACGCTGAGCACTTGGAATCTCATTTGAAATGTTCAGGTCCAAAAATGTTGTTTCACACTAGATTTATCATAAACGAAGAACCAATGTACAATGAGATTTCTGAGCTGAATAACACATTTAGTGGAAAAATAATAAGTAAAGATTGCTTTGTCTGGCACATTGAGCTAACAAACGAAATTCAAAAGACTGGGAACATACAGCATGAGTCACATGGATGACTATTATTATAAATTTATATTGTAGAGTCGAGCACGGACTTTTTCATTACAAGCTATTCACAGATCATAATAATAATAAAATATATTAAAACGTCATACATTCACATTCATCCATACATTATTACAATTTGAATGCATTTACCAAATAAAAACACAAACAAAATTGAGGCAAATGTTAACAAAATATTTAATAAATAATAAATGAAGAGAAGCATATAGATAAATTAAACTCTTAACTGTAAAGTGCACTATAAGAAAGCTCTTACTGAAATCTCTGACATCAAATTGTAAACTCTTGGTAAATATGAACACAGTTTATGATGCTTTGCTAGATCACTGGGGGTTAAGGCATTATTTTCTTTCCACTTTATCTTTATTTTTCTGTTTCCTCTAAAGCTATGTTGGAACACACCGCTGTTTTTTTTTAGATAAACAATCTAAAAATTGAACTGAAACTCTGGAGAAGACACATTATTTCAGTCTTGTTCTCAGGAGGAACCGAGAATCGAGAGACTTCACACTTCTCACCAGAATATCATGATTTGCTTCAACCTCTATATAAAACGTTGCACAGAGCATCATGAATGTTAGCTACTGTAGCTGGAATGGCAACAAGAGGTGTATAACGTTAGTAGTTAAAATACTGAATGCATGCCAAACATTATAAAGCAAGATGTAACTTGTAACCTAATTGAATAATTTAATGTTATGGTGTGTTTTTGACATTGTGTTGTACGTTCTAAATCCTGTCAGTCTCTATTATGTTCTGATTTGCATGGTTAGCCTTTGAGTGGACATGAAAAGGTCAATGGTAAAGGGGTTCAAAGTTAAAGACATTTGACCTTTGAGTTGTAAACCTAGCCCTGCATACAAAGAAGCTCCTATAGAAGCATTATCTAACTAAAGGAACACTACTTTTTTTGAAGATAAGCTCATATTACAACTTCCCTAGAGTTAAACCATTGAGTTTTACCACTTTTGAACCTATTCAGCCGATCTTCCGATCTGGCGGGAGCATTGTATCTTAACTTAGCTTAGCATAGACTATTGAATCAGATAATGAATCCATTCAGTCGATCTTAAGGTCTGGTGGTAGTATTTAAGCTTCTCTTAGCATAGATTATTGAATAAGACTATGAATCCATTCAGCCAATCTTAAGGTCTGGAGGGAGCGTTTTAGCTTAGCTTAGAATAAACTATTTAGATTATGAATCTATTTAGCTAATAGGGTCTGGCAGCAGCATTTTAGCTTAGTTTAGCATAGACTATTGAATCAGATTATGAATACATTCAGCCAATCTTCCGGTTTGGCGGAAGCCTTTTAGCTTAGTTTATCTTAGCTTAGCTTAGCTTAGACTATTGAATCAGATAATGAATCCATTCAGATGATCTTGAGGTTTGGCAGGAGCATTTTACCTTAGCTTAGCTTATTTTAGCATAGACTATTAAATCAGATTATGTATCCATTCAGTCGATCTTCCAGTCGGGTGGTAGCATTTTAGCTTATCTTAACCTAGCTTAACATAAACTATTGAATCATATTATAAAATCCATTCAGTCAATCTTCCGGTTTGACAGGAGCATTTTAGCTTAGTTTAGTTTAGCTTAGCTTAGCCTATTGAATCAGATTATGAATCCATTCAGCCGATCGACTGGTTTGTAGGGGGCATTTTAGCTTAGCTTAGCTTAGCATAGACTATTGAATCAGTTTATGAATCCATTCAGCCGATCTTCCAGTCTGGTAGGAGCATTTTAGCTTAGCTTAGCATAGACTATTGAATCGGATTAGACCTGTAGCATCTCACTCAATGACAAATTTAGTAGATTTTCAGGCACAGTGTAATATGGTACGGCAGCAAAGTTTCTTGATTATTATGCCAGAATGAGAGTATTCTTAGCAATGTTGGACTAGAAACTATCGCAACTTTTCATTTCCAGTGGTCATCGTATATAATGAATTTAAAGAGGTCAAGATTTAAACAGGAAGATTATTGAAACTCTTTGGTCATTTTTGAATGAGATGCTAATAGTCTAATCCAATTAAAAGATTTATGCTAAGCTAAGCTAAAAGTGCTTCTGGCCAGGTACTGAGATCATCTGAATATATTCATAAATAGTAAAACTCAACTTTTAGCTTTAGGGGACTTGTAAAATGAGCCTATTTTCAAAAAAAGTGGAGTGATTCTTTACGTTTGAATGCAACTTTCAATCAAATAAAGCAATTAGTATCTTTAACGTTAAACAGTTTTTTTAAAATTAGCCTTTTAGTTATGTTGGAACCAACTGTCCAACATAAATAAACAGGTGTATGCTTTATGTGGTTTTCCTCCTCCCCCTAGTGTCTCTCTTTTGCTGTCTAGTCTTCTCCATCATGGATATAAAGGAATGACTGAGAAGAGTGTTCTCACCGGAGAGGACAGAGAAACAATAGGAAAAGCAGAGTCAGGAATCCCCAGGTGACTCACAACCTGCCCACCTGCCTGAGGAGAAGAAAACCAAACAGAGACTCAAACAAGAGTCGAGAGGTATATAACAATGCCGTCCACATATATGTGTGTGTGCGCATGCGTGTCTCTGTGTGTGTCAGATGAAAAGACAGCTCAGTGAAACTGCAGCTATTGATGTATGGGACATAATGTGAAAGTCTGCTTGCAGCGTTACCAGCCAATTATATTCCAGTCCACATTTGCCAATGCTATACACTGTAGAAGTTCCATCTGGCTTAAAATATTAAAAATGTGTTTATCCAGGCCCATAAATTGGCAAAAAATAATGCAAAATCTTCTAAATATTCTAAATTTGCTTTCGCACAGACTTGAGAGCAACAAACAAACACAAGTCCATACAAAGAAGGTATAAATGACAAAACAACTCCAATTCATATGTCCACCCTCTTGTTTTTCACAGCATTCTTTCATATTTTACCATTATATGCCTCTGTCATCCCATTTAACCCTTGTGTACTGTTCAAATTGACTACCCTTTTGTTATGTTGGTGGCTGTTCTTGCCCCATTGACTTCCATTGTAATGAATGCAATTTTAAATGCAAAGGCATGACGGCATATAAACATGCATTCTTGAATGTTGCTGGTTTTCCCTGTTGGGAAGAGGTAAAATGTGTAAATTTTACTGTTGATCATCAGTTGGCAACATTAACCCTTTCATTAGGCCAGTGCAAATATGGTTTTTGGTTTTATATGGAGTTCTGTGGAGTAAAACAGGAGATTTTAGTGTGTATGCACAAACTTATACTCAGACATATCAAGATAAGTGATCTTGTGGGAGGAAACCCACGAGAACATGCAAACTACACACAGAAATGCCAACTGACCCAGCCGAGGCTCAAACCAGTGACCTTCTTGCTGTGAAGCAATTGTGCTACCCACTGCGCCACCGTGCTGCCCGAATCACAAGCCATTCTGGACCAAATGATACTCATGCTTTAATGTATGATTTAAGACATTTTTTTCATATGAAATTAGTTAAAAACATTCACAAAATTCTTTTGTTGCAATAAACAGACCTCATTTTCAATACTATATTCTAAAAATATTTATCTTGCACACTATTATTATTGGTCACTTGGGACTATAGAGCAAGAAAAAAATTACAAAAACATTAAGGCACAAACGCAGCCATGAGATATAAACAAACATTTAACTGTGAAATGTTTCATGAATATTTGAATTCAGTATGCCACTGACCCATGCCATCACTGTGGTATCAGACAAGACATCCGGAAGGGTTGGAAACCCATTAAATGCTCTCAGAATGAGGAAAGAGATAAGTATTGCAACAAACAAATTTAAGGAGTGCCGCTCTTTGCATCTTTATGAACACACACACACACACACACACACAAACACACACAAACACACACACACCTTTGGACAGCACTCATGAAGACACTTCAGTATGCATATTTGTTTAAAGCCTGTCAGAGTTGTTTATCCTTCCTAAATTCCAAAATTCAGATGTTCAACGCAAAAAAAAAACTAGATCACTATAATTACAAAACACTATGGCTCAGTTTCCCTGGCTTTATTGAATATGATTGCACACTTTTCTTTATTGTCAGATTTTAGCACATTTCATGAGTAATCTTTATGAAATAGATCTGTCATTGTCTGACGTTGTCCTGTCCACTTATTGTAGTGTATTTGTATTTTGAATTCAATTCACGTATTATTATTGAGGTCCTCACGTCTGCATTCTGACAGGTACCAAAATGTATTCTGCACATTTGGACACTCAACATTTTTGCTTTTTATGAAATTAGATAGGGTGGCACAGTGGCTCAGTGGTTAGCACAGTTGCCCCGCAGCAAGAAAGTCGCTGGTTCAAATCCCGGCTGAGCCAGTTGGCATTTCTGTCTGGAGTTTGCATGTTCTCCCCATGTTCACAAGAGTATCGTCCGGGTGCAACCGTTTCTCCCACAGCCCAAAAACATGCATTATAGGTGAACTAGGTTAAATAAATTGGCTATAGTGTATGAGTGTGTGTGAATGTGAGAGTGTATAGGCGTTTCCAAGTACTGGGTTGTGGTTGGAAGGGCATCCGTTGCGTTAAACATATTGTAGAATAGTTGGCGGTTCATTCCGCTGTGGTGACCCTGATAAATAAGGGACTAAGCTGAAAGAAAACTAATGAATGAATAGAATTAGATTCAAACAAACTCTGCTAGTCTTTATGGTAAATGTTTGCTTGGAAGTATATCTCCTATCCCCATTGTTTGATATGCTTTTCTCCAAAAATGCTATGGCATTTAAGTTATTTACGGCAATCAAAACACTTCAGGCTACATAACAGTTTTGAATGCACTTGTCAGTTTTGACATTTTGCTTCCATATCATCTTCTTTTGTACTCGTGGAAAGAAACATCCTGTAGATTTCAATTACAATAAATATCTTTACTGGCAATTTTCTCAATATGAGTTTCTCATTCACTGAGCCAGAAATGGCTCCTTCGGTAGCACCGAACTTTATTGTTTTATTTCTGTTTATACTCCATTAATTCGGCAAAATAATTTTTTCATGCATCTCATTTATATTTAAAAAAGAAAAATATATTTTATACTGTATAATTGCTACTTTGTTTCATTGTCAAATCATTGTTTTTCATGCACTAAAAACTTGGATCTTTCTCTAATTATCTTCAGTAACATTTTCTTTCAGAGTAATGAAATGAAACATCAATAATACATGGTTAAGTGCTTATTTTGGTAACACTTCAGAATAACTACACACTATGAACAATTTATTAAGCATTAGCAAATAGTGAATTCATTATCTGTTAAGCATTAACTCTACATTAATAGACGTTAGTAAGCAGTTTATAACTGCAGTTACAAATGCTGTATTCTTGACTTAAGCCCATTTAGAATGTGCCTAACCATTGCACTTTTATAATTTGTCGCATTATTTACAAATCATTTGTATTTAGTGATGTTTTATAAACAAATTTCGGGAGGAGCATGCGCAGAAGTTTCAGTATCAAATACGTCATGGACAATTATTCTATTATCCAATCAGTTCTTGACCAAACCCCTATATATACCAAAGCTGTCTTACCTGCAGCATCTTACGACTTTAGCATCCCTCCACCACCCCGTCACCTCACCTCTTAAGCATTACAATCCCGGGGGGAGCGTTCTGGGGCCGGGCTAGATACTTCGCTCGAATCCCAATTCCTCTCTGTTTACTGATAAGAGGAATACCTCGAGTTTTGAGTGTCTTCCCCGAGCTCAGAGCCCTCTCCCCGGACAGCATGCCAAACACGCTTTATACTGAAACTATTGCAAGTGTGAACTCGTGAAAGAGTAGTTGGTGGTTTTTAAGATCATTCAGAATGAGTTAATAATTCATAAACTGTAAAAAATGTATGTTTATATATTTCATTATTCAGGAATATAATGACAGTTTATTTGTATGTTAATAAACGCTTTATTAACTCAACTTTCCCCATTTTTGAGTGAAAGTAAAAACCTACTGTTTTAGCACTTGACTCTTTAAATGCAAACAAACAGCTGCTTTTAACCTGTTCTTTTAAATAATGGCTTTACAGTTTGCACCCTCGTGAGTCCGGCAAAATAAATAAAGAAATAAAAATCTATGGATAAACTACTAATATAATCATTATACAAGAAACCTGTCCACAGGAATACATGTATTTTCAAAAACGCAACATTTTCTACGTGGTTTGGCCATTTGCCTACAAATTAACACATAATTGGGTGACTATAAGCAGAACTTTTAGAAAATTCTTGTCAGAATAAAGAAAATGATTTGGTCTGTGTTGTTGTGTAGCCAGCCAAACCAGAGTTTTTGGCTTGTCCACACAGTCATTTCTTTTATGTGACCACAATCTCCATTGTGATTCTAAATTTATTAGAACTTCCATGTTAAGCTGCTTTGACACAATCTTCATTGTAAAAGCGCTATAGAAATAAAGATGAATAGAACTGAACTGAATTGAAAAAAATAATTGTTACAAGACACCATTTGTGCAATGGCCGACATAACCGAAATACTTCTGCTAATAACTATGCTAACGAGGCTTGTAGCACTGATACATAGAACTACTCTTCCATTGTGTGCCGCCATGTTGCCAGCCAACTAGAATCAATAGTAACACTTTTCTGAGGTTTCTGATTTGCCAACATAACTTTACGGTTAGGAGTATATCGCCACCTGTAGCACTTCAAAAAGCGTTTTTGCTTTCTGTTTAGATGAAGATTTTGCTTAAACTGTTGTATTTGTAGATAAGATTATTATTATTATTATTATTATTATTATTATTATTATTATTATTATTATTATTATTATTATTATTATTAAGATGGCGCCGATGGCGATGGCAGCCTCCGTGTCGTGCTCTGCAGTAGTGTTTGTGTTTTTGTTAGTTTGTCCTGTCTCAAGTCATATTCCTACAATTAGTTTCACCAGAGACGAATTGTTGGACATTCGGGCACATACACCACCGAATATTTTTCCATACCTGGATTTATCTGATGTTCTGTTGGACATTGTAGTCGGAGGAGCCGCGGTGCTGCTCAAACGCTTTCAAGCGCGCAGACGAGGAAAGCGTGCAGGCGCGCTGGTGAAACTCAGACAGCGCGGATTTTGGACCGCATTGCCTAGCATCCATCTAGCAAATCTCCGCTCTCTACCCAACAAAATAGACGAACTCATTCTGCTCTCTCAGACAAACAGGGTTTTTCTGCATTCAGCTGCTCTGTGTTTCACGGAAACCTGGCTGAACGACACCATACCGGACAACGCGCTTCACCTACCGGGCTATCAGCTGTTCAGAGTGGATCGCGACGAAGAATCAACGCGGAAATCACGCGGTGGCGGGACGTGCTTTTACATCAATGAAAGGTGGTGTACAGATGTAACAGTTTTAAAGAAGATGTGCTGTCCAGATCTCGAAGCACTGTTTATTAACTGTAAGCCTTTTTACTCCCCGCGCGAGTTTTGCTCGTTCATCCTCGTCAGTGTTTACATTCCTCCGCTCGCGCACGCGAGTCTGGCGATACAGAAACTAGCCGATCAGATCACGGTAATAGAGCAACAACATCCGGACTCTGTTTTAATCATTCTCGGGGATTTTAACAAAGCAAAACTGTCCCGTGAACTGCCAAAATATAGACAGCATGTTACATGTCCCACAAGAGACAGAAATATACTGGATCACTGCTATACCACAATAAAGGATGCATACCACTCCGTCCAACGAGCAGCTTTGGGACACTCTGACCATTGTTTGATTCATCTCATTCCAACCTACAGGCAGAAACTGAAAACAGCCAAACCTGTATTAAGATCTGTGAAAAGATGGACTAACGAAACAGAGCGAGATCTACAAGCCTGTTTCGACCTCACTGACTGGAGTGTTTTTGAAGCTGCTGCAAACGATCTGGATGAGCTCACAGAGACTGTAACATCTTATATCAGTTTCTGTGAAGACGTGTGCATTCCTACCAGGACTCAACTCACATACAACAATGACAAACCATGGTTCACTGTAAAACTCAGACAGCTACGTCAGGCCAAGGAGGTTGCTTACAGGAATGGGGATAGGGCCTTGTATAAGCAGGCCAAATACACACTGGAAAAGGAGATCAGAGTCGCAAAAAGGAACTATTCTGAGAAACTAAGGAGTCAGTTCTCTTCCAGCGACTCAGCATCCGTGTGGAAAAGTCTGAAAAACATCACAAACTACAAGACACCATCCCCCAGCACTGTAGACAATGAACGACTTGCAAACGACCTGAATGAGTTTTACTGCCGGTTTGAGAAAACCCCCCACACCCACTCTGAACTGCTCTTCACGCTACCATTAACCCCTCCACCACCCCCCGCCCCCTTCATACCTGCCCTACAGTTCAGTGAAGAGGAGGTGCGCCAGGTCTTCCAGAAACAGAAGAGGAAAAAAGCACCAGGCCCAGATTTTATAACACCAGCCTGTTTAAAATCCTGTGCTGACCAACTGGCCCCCATCTTCACCCTGATCTTCAACAGATCACTGGAGCTGTGTGAAGTGCCCTCCTGCCTCAAACGCTCCACCATCATCCCCATCCCAAAGAAACCCAAACTTACAGGACTAAATGACTAAAGACCGGTGGCGCTAACATCTGTGGTCATGAAGTCTTTTGAAAAACTGGTGCTGGCCCACCTGAAGGACATCACTGAACCCTCACTGGACTCTCTTCAGTTTGCCTACAGAGCAAACAGGTCTGTGGATGATGCAGTAAATATGGGACTGCATTATGCTCTGCAACACCTAGACAGACCAGGGACCTATGTGAGGATCTTGTTTGTTGACTTCAGCTCAGCGTTTAACACTATCATCCCAAAACTTCTCCTGCCCAAATTAACTCAGCTCTCTGTGCCCACCTCTGTCTGTCAGTGGATCAACAGCTTCCTAACGGACAGGCAGCAGCTGGTGAAGCTGGGAAAATTCTCATCTAGTATCCGTACAATCAGCACTGGCGCCCCCCAGGGGTGTGTCCTCTCCCCACTGCTCTTCTCCCTGTACACGAATGACTGCACTTCAAAAGACTCCTCTGTGAAGCTCTTGAAGTTTGCAGACGACACCACACTTATCGGCCTCATTCAGGACGGTGACGAGTCAGACTTACAGACAGACAGACAGGAGGTTAAGGAGTTGGCTGTCTGGTGTAGCCACAACAACCTGGAGCTCAACACGCTCAAAACAGTGGAGATGATAGTGGACTTCAGGAGAAACCCCCCTGCTCTCCCCCCACTGAGCATCATGGACAGCATTGTGGCAGCAGTGGAGTCATTCAGGTTCCTGGGCACCACCATCTCTCAGGACCTGAAGTGGGACACTCACATTGACTCCATTGTCAAAAAAGCTCAACAGAGGCTGTACTTTCTTCGTCAGCTGAGGAAGTTTAACCTCCCAAAGGAGCTGCTGAAACAGTTCTACACCTCCATCATTGAATCAGTCATCTGCACATCAATAACTGTCTGGTTTAGCTCAGCTACTAAATACGACCTCCAAAGACTACATCGAATAGTACGGACTGCTGAGCGAATCATTGGTACAACGCTTCCTACTCCCCAAGAACTGTACTTATCAAGAGCGAGCAGAAGGGCTGCCAAAATCACTCTGGACCCCTCACACCCAGCACACTGCCTCTTTGAACTGTTACCTTCTGGTCGACGCTACAGAGCACTGCGCACCAGAACAGCCCGACACAGAAACAGTTTCTTCCCTCAGGCAATCCATCTCATGAACACTTGGTGAAAATAATTGTGGAACCAACATCACTACTTGCCATAGTTTTATACACATATACACTTATTTAACAACACACTTTACATGCCAATTTGCACATAACAGCTGCACATATAACGTTGTATATAGTAATAAACACGTACATACACTTGTCAATCTGTATATTTGCACTCACTACTTACTTCTATTTTTTAAAATATATTTATTATCTGTTATTTGTCCTGTCTCTGTAATCCTGTTGCACTGTAGAAGCTTTGTCACGAAAACAAATTCCTCGTATGTGTGAACATACCTGGCAATAAAGCTCTTTCTGATTTCTGATTCTGATTTCTGATTATTATTTTAATGAAGCAGGGAAAACTTTGTTTACAAAAATACCTGTCTATGTGTGAACAGTGATATGGTATGGTTCGGTACGCTTTCATAGCCATTTCCACTGTAAAAAAGTACCACAGGTGAACCATACCATACCACTTCTTGGGTACCCTTTCAGAAGGGTTCCTAGCACAACAAAAGGGTACCAAAAGGCGGAGACACACAGCTGAATGCTATTGGTTTACAGAGATACGTTACTAGCTTGCGCACAAGCAGGAGAAGGAAAACAAAGCAAGCACCATTTTTAAATACACAGCCGAGATATTACAATGTAATGATATATACATATAATAATGAGCCATGGTTGACCCGAGCTCAAACAAACCTTGTCGTCGTCTTGATGAACAGCCACAAAGCCAAGAAGAGCAGAATCTACCTTGTGGCCCGTAGTTGTTTACAAGGCCATCTAAAGCATGAACATTTTTGCTTTCTCACTTGCACTCTACCAAAGGTACCCTTTTGGCAGTGGAAATGCAAGCATTATAAAGGTGACCCATACTGGGCCATTAGATATGTGGAACAATCTTTTAGACATGATGGTGACAACATCATTAACACAGCTAAAGCCTCATTGTATTGAACATTCAATCAAAAAAAACATTGTCATTCACTTAAGTCTGACCAATAGCAAGTTATTTCAAATTAATATACTTGACGTAACTGGATATACACTCAGCGGCCACTTTATTAGGTATAATTGCTCGTTAATGAAAATGTCTAATTTGCCAATCACATGGCAGCAACTCAATTCATTTAGGCATGTAGACATGGTTAAGCCGATCTGCTGCAGTTCAAATCAAGCATCAGAATGGGGAAGAAAGGGGATTTAAGAGACTTTGAACATGGCATGGTTGTTGGGCCAGACGGGCTGGTCTGAGTATTTTAGAAACTGCTGATCTACTGGGATTTTCACGCACAACCATCTCTAGGGTTTACAGAGAATGGTCTAAAAAAGAGAAAATATCCAGTGAGCGGCAGTTCTGTGGGCGCAAATGCTTTGTTGATGCCAGAGGTGATAGAAAGGCAACAGTAACTCAAATAACCACTTGTTACAACAGAGGTGTGCAGAAGAGTATCTTTGAACACACAACATGTTCAACCTTGAGGCAGATGGGCTACAGCAGCAGAAGACCAACTTTTTTTGATCCACTTCAAATGTTCACTTCTGTTTAGCAATTTATTTGTTGTGCTGACTGTAATTCAACTGACCTTTTAGGGAGTTATCTGACTGAACACAGCAGTTCTTTACAGTGCAAGTCTTCAGGGGTGCTACTTCAGGGAAGAACAACTCCTCTCAATTTTTTCAGGACCGAATATGTGAATTTCTGCTAAAGTAGTTTATAATGAACTAAGCTTGCTTCAAGGCTTTAAAGAAACCTCATGAGAGGCAGAGGCAGAGGAACACAGCTAGAGATAATCATTCACAACAGATGTGAAACGCGAACCCAAAGCTAGTACAAACAAACATTATTGCTGAGAGCAAACAGACACAAATCGAACATCAACAGAGCTACAAATGTTCAACAAAGTCAAGGGAAGTTCTCCCCATGGCACGCCACACTATCAAAAACACATGACCCATTGAGAAAATTAGGCCAGCTATTCCAGTTATATTATGATATCCCAATGGATTCTGCACAGATTAGCACCCGTTTCACTGCAGTGAGCTTCCTAGATCAATGACTTCATCGATCTTTAGATGTTTGATCAATATGTGTAGTGATTGGCTAAGGAAAAAGCAGATCGACCATAAAAATACACATTTAAGTGAGTTTCCAGCAAAGTCTAGGCTAATCTTTTTGCCTTCACTTACAGATAAAATGCTACACAGTTGGACGCAGTCACTGCCACTTAATGCATGTTTGATCTCAGTGAACATCACATTCTGAATGGAAAATGCAGTAGAGGACATTGAAGATAGTTGTAAAAGGCTGAGTTGTAACAATGTCAGACCACCTGTTTTGAAATTAGTTGCAGGGATAAAATCTCTATCATGCACGATCTACATCAAAGGTCTCAAACCCAATTCCTGGAGGGCCGCAGTTTTGCCCTAATCCTAATCAAACACAGCTGATCCAAATAATAAAGGTGCTTAAGTCTACTAGACACTAGTGATGCTTACCAATTTGCATACTATCTGACCCAAATAGTATTTAAAAATAGAATTAGTATGTCCCAAACCATTGTATGTTGAAAAGAGTACACCAAAGGTTCCTGGATGGTCTTTCTGGAAAAATTTTGAAGTGTCCTTACTCTAACTGCTAATATTGGACATGAATTTGATTAGAACTACAAACTCAGGAAAAAGTGTAAACATACTACAAACATGGCGAGACCAACCGTCAAGTTAAAAGGCTTTGGTAAAGTTGTTTGAGTGACTATTAATTAATATCTAGCCCACTTGAAAATATTTTAATCACGTTGTCCATGTTATATTTCATGTGCAACGACAATGTGAACTAGTGATGCTCCGATTGATCGGCCGCCGATCACGATCGGCCGATATTGGCTAAAAATAGCTTGATCGGCTAACCCCAAAAGCGCCGATCAAAAAAGCCGATCACTTGACGTAAATTGCTCGCATGACTTTGTCACACGTGCATGCACGGCGCACGGATAAACAACAGCAGAACAGAGCGGAGCTTACCAGTGGCAAAATGAGTTACCCTGCCTTTTTCAAAGTGTCAAATAAAGATGTAAAGTTAGACGTTTGCAATGTATGTCGTGATAAAATCCCTCGAGGTGGAAGCAAGCAACGGCATTTTAACACCACTAACATGATTGGGCATCTTAGATCCCGCCATACAACTGAATATGCTGAGTATGAGAAGTATGATTAAACAACGTAAACCATACATCAGGGATAATACGAGGTGGAAAGACATCGCGTTCAGAATCATGGCATTCATTTGCCGCGACGAACAACCTGTGATGGAGGGCAGACGCCTGTCCAATGTCCCTGCTAAGCTTAACAGCACACTTTATTGACTCAAACTTCGAAAGACACATTGTGCTACACTGTCAGGATTTCACAGCGTCACATTCTGCGGAGGCTTTGGTGAACGCATTTAGCTGCATGTTTCAGTCACGGGGATCCAAAGAGAAAAAAAATCCACGCAATTGTAACAGACAACGCCAATATCACGCAGAAAACAATGCGAGACGCAGATTTCCCTGCCTGGCCTGTCGTGTGTGTGTGTGGCACACACCCTCCAGCTTGCTGTGCATGTATGGCAAGCCGTTTTGATATTTAATCTATAACTAGGATCTATTTTCATTTTACGTGTGCTTATTTTTAGATACTAGTATCTTTTCCATTAAGTACTAGTACTTATTCATTAGATACTAGTGCTTATTCATTAGTGCCTATTCTTTAGATAGTGCTTTTAAAAATATACTAGTGCTTACTCATTAGACACTAGCTCATTTTATTAGACACTAGTTCATCTAGTTGTTCCTCCTTGTTTCTCTGCCTTGTTATTTAGAAAGGAAGGCATTGGCTTACAGTAGCTTACTACATTATTTTATTTTATTTATCTGATGTAGTTGGCTCCTGGTTCATAATGTAACAGAAAAACACACTTGCCATAGTTTTATCCTTGGTGGCAGTAGCCAGTTTTGGTGTAGCTTTACATTTTGCTGCCAATTATAAAATGTAATCAGTGTATTAAGAGGCTACATCCTATTAAGCTGATCTGATGTGTGTTGGTCTGCCTGACCCCTCTTTGTTTGCAATAATTTTAAGTTACTCTGCCTTATTTGGAAAAAATGGCCTACAGTAGCCTTAAGTTCTCATTTTCTAAAATAAACACTTGGTGGACAAGTTCTTGACTGTAGCCTATTTCTACTGTTTTTTTTTTTTTCTTTCAATATAGTTAATTTAGAGTTAGTTTCATTTCTACAAATGGTGCAAACTCTGCTAAAATCTAGATAAAAGATTCCCATTCACCTGCCATTATGTGATCGGCAGTGATCGGCAATCGGCAGATCATGATTTTGGTGATCGGTAATCGGTGATCAGGCCCAAAAATGCTGATCGGAGCATCTCTAATGTGAACTTATATCAACATTAACTTCTGAATGCATACTGTAATTATCCAAAGACCTGAGGAGATTTCTCAGCATGAAAGACTCATGAATGGGAGATTATCCTGCTGCTGCTTCTCTAATAAGGTAGGTAATGAAATATGACAAACATGTGGATGATGTGTCGAGACGATTGACAGGGGATGTAACTAAGCAACATAACAATCTGTTAACAAGGACGTAGTATGTCCTAAAGCTTGCATGCTCTTCTGTTACACATTCAAAAGTATATACTTTTCCTTCACAAAAAAAAGTACATAATTTTAGAGCGTAGTTTAAATATGCGAATTGGGATGCAGCATAGTAGTCTTGAACACCTTGATTACTTGTATCAGCTGTGTTTGATTAGGATTGGAGCAGAACTGTGGCCCTCCAAGAATTGAGTTTAAGACCTATGATCTTTATCCTCTGATTTTTTTTTCTGTTTCTGATCAAATACAAAATACAAATACAAAAAATTTGAGGGGAAGGGGAATTCAGGTTGATTCAATATTTATTGAAATCTGGTATCATCTTAATTAGTTCTTTAAACCATTTCAAATATACTGCCTGTTCAAACATATTGGCTTTGATATGAACTTCGTGTTATTAATAGTTTCTTATGCTCAACAAGGCTGAATTTATTCCAACCCAGACTGATTCTGAAAACAGACCTCTACAGACATTTCTGGAGTCTGTAAAATACGTCCCGTTTTTCTGCAGTTTTTGTTTTCGCGAATCGACGGGAGGCCGATGTGTACACTTTTTGAGATCTCAAATTTCCCTCGCGGATGCCATTTGCGCCTGCTGTTCTGGCATAAACCCACCAGAGGTTGCTTTCGACTGACTGAGTGAACGATAGACTGACCCACCCTCCCCCTTCCCTAAACCCAATCAATTTTATCGATTGACCCAACCACCCACTTCCCTAAACCCAACCAACACGTTGCAAAAGCAATCCAAAAAAACAAAAGCCCTCGTCTGATTTTTTTACCACGTTTTCGGATTTTACCACAATCTCACCCTATTTACTTGTATATTTTATTTGTTGGATTCTGCTTCTGTCTTACTTGCTTTCTGGAACCGCACTTCACCGGACTTGCACCCTGTCGTCATGGTCAACTCCTCTCTGCGTATCAAGTCTGCCAACGTACATGGCGCTAACAGGATAAACTGGTTGCAGCCGGAATGGCGTACATACGGAGGTAAGCGGTCAGCTGGTAAGCCCGAAATGGAACGGTGTCACACCGCCCCGTAGAGTTCGTTTAAAAATAAATAAATACAGCTATACGTACCTCTGGCTACGTAATTCACGGTCTCCAGAAACGTCTGTAGGGCTACATTTTCAGAATAAGCCTGTGTTGATTTATTCGATCAAATAAGTGACGTTTATTTCTAAACTAAGGCGAATCCAAAACACATAAATAACCAGGTTTCTTTACCTTAGTCATCTTCGTCTTGAAGAATACACCCACACACCCCTTCCCCTTTTTCATAGCATAATTCAGTGGTTAGCACTGTTGCCTTACTGCATAAAGATCACTGGTTCAAGTCACAGCTGGGCAAATTGTCATTTCTGTGTGGAGTTTAAATGTTCTCCCTGTGCTCGTGTGGGTTTCCTACGGGTGCTCCAGTTTCCGCCACAATCCAAAGACATGCGTTAGAGGTGAATTAAATAAGCTAAATTGTCCGTAGTGTATGAGTGTGTGTGGGTGTTTCCAGATACTGGGTTGCAGCTGGAAGGGCATTTGATGCTTAAAACATGTGCTTGAATAGTTGATGGTTCATTCCACTGTGGTGGCCTCTGAAATAGAGATTAAGCCGAAGGAAAATAAATAAATGAAGTTAAAAGAGGCAGAGTTCCAGAACACGCCCACTGATTGCATAATCACCATGGACCAATGGTAAAGTAGCTCATAAGTGTTTAGGAGCCTAAACAAACTCCCCTTAAAGTTTGCTTTGGTATGCTGTGTCGAACTGTTGAAACAAACTCAAAACAAACATAGTTTGGGCCAGATTATGTTTGATATTATGCCATTTCAGATAGTTCTTCAGTTTCGTTTGAAGTATATGGGCCTTTTATGCTCATGTAGGTGATGCAGGTTTGAATCAACTCCATAACTTTAATAAAAAGAAAGTTAGATAGACAGACAGAAAAGTTGACCAAAACTAAAATTAGTGGAAAAAACGAATCAACAAAAGTTTATAACCCCCTTTAAACCCTCTGAGAATATTTTTTCTTAAATATTTACACTGATTTAAGCGATATTCTGACATATACGACCGAGAGGAGAACATTTCCAATCATGTTATTCTTAGGCTGTACTCTAAGGGCTGAACTAAAACAGTGCAGGCTGATTTCCTCCGGATGGACCTTTTACGAGTGTGTACACACACACACACCAACATCCCGGTTCAAAGATTCTGACTCACTGCTCATTTCTGCCAAGCTTACACTACAGCTATTGTGAAGTGTAAACTCCTGGGGGCAAGATACTTCTCTCACACACACACACACACATAGACACGATTATCTCATTCTGCATCACATCATTATCCCTAATGCATACAGTATGAGCTTTTCAACAGCCTGAGCCACCGTGAAAGCCAGAAGTGGAGAGCACCTGCTGACAAACACACTCAGGCAGAATCTTTGAGAGGGGGAGGGCAACTCTGGGATACTGGAAGAAAGGAAGTAAAGCACCCTGAGATTTAGTTACGAGCAACCTGAGAACTGTGGGGGATGGATGTGAGACAGAAAGAGAGAGAGAGATTAAAGGAGAGAAAGGAGTGTCTGACAAATGGAGTGAGTAAGGGAGGATAGGTAGGCCAGTAATAGAGAACAAAAAGAGTGCAAGAAGGTAGTGATTATATTAAAGTGGACAAGAGATACTACATTTATTAAAAAGAGACGGGGAGGAAGGGAGAATCGCAGCAGTAAAATAATAGTTCTTTAATGGTTCTTTGCAGCACTTTCTTGTCAAGATTCATTTTTCACTAAATAGCGTTTTCTGAGGCTGTGTGGTTCTTCGAGACTTCATATTGGTAAATCTACTGTAGGTGTTAATACGAAAACAGGATAAAGTGAAGCCCTCCAGGGTTCTATAATTTTTTTTCTTATAAACTACTAAAGCTTTGCATATACATTAATTGCTATGGAATGTTCTCCCATACAACAGAAACAACCTAAACATTAATAATCGTGTGTATATGTTCTATGTAATAATAATGTGGAGTCTGTTGGCCACAGTAAACAAACAAACAAAAAAAAACAATACTATGGATGGATGGATGGATGGATGGATGGATGGATGGATGGATGGATGGATGGATGGATGGATGGATGGATGGATGGATGGATGGATGGATGGATGGATGGATGGATGGATGGATGGATGGATGGATGGATGGATGGATGGATGGATGAGTGGGTGGGTGTGTGGGTGAGTGGGTGGGTGGGTAAGTGGTGAATGGATGGATGGGTGGGAGGATATAAAAGATTGAAAGAACAATATATAAATGACAGAACATTATTTGATTGATAGATTAATGGCAGATGGATGAAAGGATGGATGGGTGGATGGGTTGAGGGAGGGATACATTAATAGATGGATGGAACAATGGATAGATAAAAAAGAGGATATATAAGGATATCACAAGGATAGATCAAATATGATAGATATAGAACTGAACATTAATAGTGGATGAATGGCGGATGGATGGATGGATCGATGGATGGATGGGTAGGTGGAGGGATGGATAAAAAACTGAAAGAACGATAAATAAAGAACTGAACATTAATAAATGGATGCATGGATGGATGGATGGATGGATGGATAGAAAAATGTAAAGAACAATAGAGAAAAAAATTGAACATTAATAGATGGATGAATGAATGACAGATGGATGGATGGATGGATGAGTGGGTGAAAGAGGATGGATGGATGGATAAGTATTGCTGAAAGAGCAATAGATAAATAACTGAACATTAATAGTTTGATAAATGAATCACAGATGGATGGATGGATGATGGATGTGTAGGTGAAGGGATGGATAAAAAAATTGAAATTACAATAGATAAATAACTGAACATTAATGAATGGATGGATGGATGGATGGATGGATGGATGGATGGATGGATAGATGGATAAAAAACGTAAAGAAAAATAGATAAAGAACTGAACATTAATGGATGGATGAATGGCGGATGGATCGATGGGGGATTAATGGATGGATGGATGGATGGATGGATGGATGAGTGGGTGAAAGAGGATGGATGGATGGATGAGTATTGCTGAAAGAGCAATAGATAAATGACTGAACATTAATAGTTTGATAGATAAATGGAAGATGGATGGATGGATAATGGATGGGTAGGGATGGATAAAAAAACTGAAAGAACAGTAGATAAAGAGCTGAACATTTATAGATGGATGGATGAATGGTGTGTGGATTAAAAAGACTGTAAAACAATAGATATAGAACTGAACATGGATGGATGGATGGATGGATGGATGGATGGATCATGAGTATATTTAAATAAATGCATAAATAAAACACTGCATTTCTAGAAAAGAATGATTTAACGGCAACAGATTGCCACCAATATTTCCAGCAGAATCTAGCTCTAGGTTGAAGTGTGTACCAGAATTAATAACAAATAATGAAAGTTTTTTTTTTCCTTTTTAATAAATGTGTTAGCCTTTAGGTTATCTGTGCGATAATTCATTCCAAAACAATGACAAATATTGCATTCAAAACTTACAATCTATCACTTCTTCCAATATGATTTAATGTTTCTGATGACATCACTCTGAACGCTAATGCTGCGGCTGAAAACATATTCTCATGGTAACTACTTTTCTATATGGTACATGGAATATAGTGCACTATAAAGGGAATAAATGATTCAGACAGTGTAAAACTGTTTTCCATTGCATTAGTGTGACATTAACATGAGCTGCAGCACACACACAATCTGCTCCAGTTTTGACATACAACATGAGACAAATAGCGGATCATATGTGCCAGCTGGCTCAGACTACAAGAAGCATTACTTCCAATTGAATTCTACACAGAATGGTAAAGTGGTTAAGTGATATGGATGACATTAAGAGAAGAAATAATTAGACAGACTCAGCATAACTATTCGACTGTATCTGTTATAAGCTATAAAATTCAGATTTACTGAGTGGCTCAGTGGCTGTGGTTGAGTTGTGATAGATACAAAAAAGCTACTGGCTATTTTAAAAAAGGGGAGAAGTCATTCAATTTATTCCTCCCTGTCTTCCTGTTTCGATGGAAATTAAGGTGCCATAGAATAAAAATTTGGATAGAAATCAAGACACAGCTGAATAATAAGAGTGAGCCTCAAAAACTATTGTTTCCTTGTTCTCGAGCAAATCCTGTTAGTTTAAAATCCCAGAGAAAAACAGGCCAATCGGAATAAAACAGGCTGTGATGATCCAAATAAGATCATTTAGATATATGACGCAGGCTGTTTGATAGGCTATAGCATTTCCTAATAAAATGACAAAACTTATAATTGTTTCCCCTTTACATTAAAGTTTGCTTCAGTTTCTATTATACTTGCTACTGTATGTGGGTCTCCTATTTTTAAAACAGGACAGGCTTTAGGGAAGAGTAATCATTTCTGTGAAGCAGACAACAAAGGGTTATGTTTACAGAATGTTAGAATGCTAAATATGGAATATACATACTATGAATTTATTCAATGCCACGCCAAGAGGCATAAGGTCTGTTTAAATGTATCTTTTGTTAGTTTACATTTAGTCATATAGCAGACGCTTTAAGGTGGTATTCAGCGATTCACATGAAGAGGCAATACATACAAGAAGTACTAGTTTTTCAAAGTAGGTTGTTTGTGCTCATAGAATTTAATGCTACAGTAGTTTTTTTGTTGTTGTTGTTGGGTTTTTTTTTTTTTTTTGAGAGAGAGATTCTATAGGTGGTTTTGGTATTATTCACCAAGGGTTCAAGTGTTCTCTGAGGAGATGGGCTTTTTAGTTGACATTTGAAGGATACCTTAAAATTGATGAATACATTAAAATTTTCCATGCATGTTTGTAATGAGGCACCAAACATGTTATGTTTACAAATGAGTGTCTATTTGTGTGTGTATGTTTGTGTGAGCATCAAGCACTCACAAGGGCTGCTGAAGTGCCAGAGCAGAGCCCTTTTTATATGCATGACCCTTCCAAATATGGTCAAAACTAAGCAAATCATATTAGAACTGTTTCTGGATCATTTTTACAGTCACCCAATCACTGCATTTGTAATGATGGTTCAAGACTTATAATTTAAATTAATATATTGTTTTCTGTAAGTTAGTAAACAAAATGATTTTAACAATATTTTGAAGCAAAAACTCTAGGCTACCAGATCCAGGTCTCAAAAGTCTTGTGAACAAATATACTGTAGCTGCGTCCAAAATCGTCTACTACCCAGTGGGAACTGCATTTGAATTTACATAGAAAGTAAGTTCTATATAGTATGAATTTGAATAGTATGAATGGAAATCAGACGTAGTACATCCTCCATTTTGTAATCACCACATGACCTACCCACGTCAGTTGCATTGCTTCTCTCCCAATCATGAATTTTCTCACAGTGCATCATGGGTTAGCATAATGTCTATCAGATGCGCACTTCAGAATCTCGCCGGAAGTAGGACATCCAGGTCCCTGCATACTGTTTCTCGAATTCTATGAATTCAGACATACCACTCAGCTTGCATACTGTTTTTAGTGTACTATATAGTATGGAAGTATGCGATTTCGGACGCAGCCTGTGTGTTTTTCTTGGAGTTATTTCAGATCAATAGTTTTTTACTAACCATGCATAAACTTTTCTTTCTCAAAAATACAATTTTGTACATAAATGTTGCCAACATATAATTGTAGCCCCGTTTGTGCTGTTTAAAGTGACTTTAGTCAGTTAAAAGCATCTAAAAAAAACAGCACAAATAGCAGGGCATATCAGAACTGCTCCAGTCCCCCAAAACACCCTCAGACCCCAGAGGCAGCGGCGGACTCAGTGATTTGGGGGTCCAAAGCAATTCCAAAGCATGGGCCCAACAGTCCTAAAACGCACACTGTCAAGTTTTATTTAATTATTATTTATTTAGCAGTTTTAATATAACTCAAAATTCTTTTCTATGTTTTATCCTAATGCAATCTCTACATTTGAATTATTAGTTTTCTTAAAATTAATTTACAACTAAATATGAGAAATAGATATATTTTTATAAATTTGACTGCTGGACTGCTTCATGATTTGGGGTGGAAAAACTTGTGCAGTTTGTAATAATAATAATTTATTTCATAAAATATTATTAAATACATTAAGTCATTATAATAAGATAATATTTTAATTTATATGAAATCATATTTTGCGGCATGGTAGCTCAGTGGTTAGCACTGTCGCCTCACAGCAAAAAGGTCACTGGTTTGAGTCCCGGCTAAACCAGTTGACATATCTGTGTGGGGTTTGCATATTATCTCGTGTTTGTGTCTGTGTGAATGAGTGTGTATGGGTGTTTCCCAGTATTGGTTTGCAGTTGAAAGAGAATCCGCTGTATTAAACATATGCTGGAATATGTGATTCATTCTGCTGTGGTGACTTCTGAAATAGAGACAAAGCCGAAGGAAAATGAAGGAATAAATTCATAAATCATATATAATTACATAAAAAAATATTAATTTGACTCACAACATATATCCCACAAAATATGATAGAAAACAATGTTATATATAGTTTATAGGTATAATTTATATTTCTAGACATTTATTGGTGGTCCCAGGCCCTAAGTGGCCACTCACCTCGCTTATTGGCTAAATTAACCCCTTCCAAGAGGGTTAACACAGTGAAAAATGTTGTGTCTTTCAAAGCACTTCAGGAGACCTTTAGCACTTCAGGGTACTTTATCTACGGCTTGATGCTGTATGACCTAAAGGGTCTTCATAGGAACTGAAAAAAATGGTCTGATGACAACCATCTCTATATCGGAATATCTCCATTTAAAAGTTTAGAAAGACTAGAGAGAGTTTTAAACGTACATTCAACTTCCTTGGACAGTGTTCACATGCTAACTTCATTTATCCATTACTTTCCTTTGCTTAGTCCCTTATTAAATGAACTGCCAACTATTCCAGCATAGGTTTTATGCTGTGGATTCCCTTCCAACTGCAACCCAGTACTGGGAAACACCCATACACTCTTTGCATTTACACACACTCATACACTATGACCAATTTTGTTTACCCAATTCACCTACAGTATAGTGCATGTCTTTGGACTGTGGGGGAAACCGGAGCCACAACATGCTAACTTGTATTCAGTGAAAAAACCCGACATGGCACAAAAACTAGATTTGCTGGTTGGCATTCTGGGATTGATTTTGTTAAAGTGTGCCAGCATCGGTGTGGTCACTGCAAATCGCGTTCAAGCAACCATGCCTTACCAAAGTCTCTAAGTATGTATGTGTGTTTACAAAGCAAAGAAATAGACATGCAGAATATAAACTGCTATTGGCTTGTTCCCAAAGTGCCTCTTTTTCCCACACATACTGTAAAAGAGATCAGTGCCAGTGAGGAATTGGAATTAGATGACTCAAATTTTCCTTTTTAAAGATCCTCTCGGGTTGATTAGCTCAGCGTGTGTGCTTGAGTGTAAGCCACTAGGGCAGTAAACAGGCTGATACAATGTACATCCAAACCCTGGGGTACAATAACGGAGGTTTGTCTTATTCTCACAAACACGGAAAAGACGCGCACTCTCACTTTAGTAAACACAAAAGCTCTCAAAGCACCGAAATGATTCAATTTTCCTACGGTCAGCTGTGGAGAAATTGCAGCAGGCTGGTGTGAATATGCTGCAGTACACTGGCTTGTGTTTTATTTGTAATGTCTCATTTTCCATACCATCCCTGGTGACAGCAAGGCAAAAACACAATTACAGGAGCTGCAAGGGATGCGGGACCCACACAGAAAACAACAGAAGCAAAGCGTCTGATTTAAAGGTGGAACAATGAAAGAAAATAGCAGCTGCTGTGTTGTGTTTTTTTAAACCCTTATCTGTTTTATTTTCCCCTTCATTTCCTTCATTTTATTTCAATTCGCTTTCTATAATGTCTGGGCATCGGCGTGATGACTCTCTGTTTCCTTTTGCCTATTTTCCCTTTCCAGACTCATTAAAAATCATTGTAGAAGCAGCACACACACATAGGCACGCATGCATGCAGACAGACACACACACATATTTGAAATACTATATTTTTAGTCACACAAACACACACACATATATACATATATATATATATATATACACATACATATACATACACACACATATAATTTGTTTAAATTTTGTAGGTTGTAATTTTCACCAATATTTTGCTTGAATTTAAAAGTATTATCTTTTTATTTCTAAATGTGTTAGGTGGCTAAAATATTCAAATCACAGCTGCTGCAAATTTGTCAGCTGCACATCCATGATGCAAATTCCCCGTGCCACCACATCCCAAAGGTGCTCTATTGGATTGAGATCTGTTGATTGTGGAGGCCATTTGAGTACAGTGAACTCATTGTTGTTCAAGAAACCAGTCTAAGATGATTTGCGCTTTATGACATGGTGCGTCATCCTGCTGGAAGTATCCATCAGAAGATTGGTACGCTGTGGTCATAAAGAGATGGACATGGTCAGCAACAATACTCAGGTAGGCTGTGGCATTGACACGATGCTCAATTGGTACTAATTGGCCCAAAGTGTGCCAAGAAAATATTACCCACACCATTATACCACCACCACCAGCCTGAACCATTGATACAAGGCAAGATAAATCCATGCTTTCATGTTGTAGGTGCTAAATTCTGATCCTACCATCTGAATGTTGCAACATAAATCGAGACTCATCAGGCAACGTTTTTCCAATCTTCTATTGTCCAATTTTGGTGAGCCTGTGCAAACAGTAGCCTCAGTTTCCTATTCTTAGCTAACAGGACTGGCAACAGGTGTGGTCTTCTGCTGCTGTAGTCCATCTGCCTCAATGTTCAACATGTTGTGTGTTCAGAGATGCTCTTCTGCATACCTCGGTTGAAATGAGAGGTTATTTCAGTTACTGTTGCCTTTCTATCAGCTGGAACCAGTCTGGCCATTCTCCTCTGATCTCTGGCATCAACAAGGCATTTGTGCCCACAGAAGTGTCACTCACTGGATATTTTCTCCTTTTCAAGCCCATTCTCTGTAAACCCTAGAGATGGTTGTGCGTAAAAATCCCAGTAGACCAGCAGTTTCTGAAATACTCAGAACAGCCCATCTGGCACCAACAACCATGCCATGTTCAAAGTCACTTAAATCATCTTTCTTCCCCATTCTGATGCTCAGTTTGAACTGCAGCAGATCGTCTTGACCATGTTTACATGCCTAAATGCATTTCGAAATTTGCGTTAACAAGCAGTTGGACAGGTGTACCTAATAAAGTGGCCGGTGAGTGCACGCTGTAGAAACTCTGTGACTTAAACCACAACTCAAAAGAAACAATGCTAATCAAAAGGATAAGAGTTGGCTCACCATAGAACAAAAATTAGAATTTGAGTATTTTACAGTACTGTAAAACAAGAAACACAAGAATACACAAAAAAAACCTTAGAAAGGGTTTCGCTATTTTGGCGAAAACTCAATTTTTTTTCATGACAAGGCTGACATTTGCATGGAATTGCTCATGAATATATATGAATATTTTAATTTTTACTTTAGTTTCCACTTATGTAAATGTCCTTCTGTCATCTTGTATGTTTGTGCACACTTGGTGAATACATTTTAGTTTTAAAACGGTGTTTTAGAATGAAAACGATCCGCGTCCACACTAGCGTTTCACCCAGCGTTTCTGAACAACTCTGCGTCTACATTAAAATGGTGAAAACGCACATCACGTGACCACACACACACTCTGGCATACACTGCAGTGTGCTTTGAGCACATACCCATATGAGAGCTGTACACGTCGGACTGTTCATCAAGGATCTACTGCTGGATCTAATCTCACTTTATTTGTTAAAATTTATTTCATCTTGTTGTCTATATCTAGCAACATATTTCCTGACTTTGGTCTTTTGAATCTATTACTTGTTCTCAGGTAACGTGTTTTGGCTGAGCGCTTAGGTTAATATATTCATTAATGTAACCGCGGACACTGATTCTGAACATATGACTGATTGCTTGCCTTTATGTATAAACTTATTGTGCGTTATACTTTCATAATGGCCATTATTGATTATTAAAACTTATATTCAATGAAAGAGAGGGTATGTTTCGTATTTTCAATGAAAATGAAAGGAAGCAGTGATGTTGTCGGCTCCATTTTGTAATAAACATGCATGAAGATGACGGTCATATTATACAGTCTATTAAGTTGCTAATATCAAAAATGAAAATTTACAGTTCCTTATATGTTTTTGTTTTATTGTTAAGAGCATAGCCAGGGTGATGTGAATGAGGTTATAAAGTACACGGTCCCTTTCAAGATTTACCGACGATTCCTCAGGAGTTTGTTTTCCATTTCAAACTTGCGAAGTCTGAACTTACAAGGAGAAGATGCAGGAATGATCTGTGCGTAGGCTACTTAATATTGAGGAAAAAGTCTCAATCAGATAGGTTAACATCTGCAGCCCCGCCTCCGTTTTCAGATGTCTCCATTTTCCCCCATGCACACTGAGACGGAGCAGCAGCATTTTAGAATGAAAACGGCCTCTCCATCGTTTTCAAAACTGCCCTCGAAAACTCCGGCGTAGTGTGGATGGATGGCGTAACCATAGCAAAACTTGTGCGTTTCAAAACTAAAACGTAGTAGTGTAAATGGGGCCTAAAGCTCATTCTGATTTTGATATCTGCTGACGTTGCTTAGTCATGTACAATTTCAAGGAAATATTGAATAGAGAATTATTAAAGAAATAAATCCTCTTAAAAATCAGGATTCAACTAAAGGTAACACTTTATTTTGATGGTCCATTTGAGTATTAGTAGACTGTCTGCTTAAAATCTGTTGATACTGCTCCTTCAACAGACATTTAACTGACTATAAGAAACTTTGCAAATACATGTCAACTTACACTAACCCTAACCCCAACCTAACAGTCTACTTAAATCTAATGAGCATTAGTTGGCATGTAAATGCAATGTAACTTAAATTCAACAAACGGACCATCAAAATAAAGTGACCGAATTAAAATATATTTTTTTTTTTAATTCATATTTTTCTGCAGAATCAACAAAGGAACATATTGCAGCACATCTTACAATTCAAACCAAAGCTGGAAGAATGAAGGAGTTTGCTTGCGGCTCTAAAACTGCATTATCCTCCAAAGAGACTGTACAGTATGTTTGTTCTTTCCATTTTACAGAAAACAAAGTGAAAGAACTGAATAGCGATCTAGTGGTCTGCTACTGGGTTGATGCCAAATCTCCACAAACTGAGCAATGAAGGAGACAGCATCATGTATTCAGGTCTTAAACTAAATGCAAGGAGCTGTCAGGCATGAGAATCATGAAGAATCTAATTATTCCGTTTTTGATTATACTCGCTCCTAAACGATTCCATTAATGATTCTTTTAGAACTTGAAAGGAATAAATATCTGATGAAAAGAAATTAAATTCTGAAAGGAAAGATCATTGCAACAACAAATAAATTCATAACAATCCTGTGCTCTATCTCTCTCTCACACACACACACACACATTTAGAGAGAGAGAGAGCAATCTTATGGGACTTCCCGTTGATGCAATGATTTTTATACTGTACAAATTGTATTCTATCCCCCTACCATAATCTAAACCAACTGTAAACAAGCTGCAATTTTTTACATTTACAAATACGTCATTATATGTGTTAAGCTGTTTCATCATGGCAACCTAAAAAAAGTGTCCAGAAAGTAAAAATGTACTGGTATTGCTATAATTGTGGGGACATTTAATTCCCACAGCATACGGAATACAAGGTAGACACACAAGCACACACACACACGCATGTACACACACTTAAATGAGTTCACACATTTCAATAATGGGCTTATTTATATGCAAGCAACAATACTACACATAATAATATATAACATCTTTGTTGATTAATATTAAAGTCAACTCAGCAGACACACAATGTCATGAGACTTTTTGTAATATTAGGTTAATATTAGGTTAGATTTAGGTCACCACCGTCTAAGGCAGACCTAGACATTTTAAGCTCCCTGGGCCACATGCGGCCAGCTGGACTTCTTTGATCTGCCTGCGTGAAGTATTTATTTAATATAAATTCAACCGCAAATAGGGCCTTGCAATGCGAAGGTCTGATATTATGAGTCAACAAAAGGGGACTTTCACATATACTGTCTTTCGTTATTTGAAATGGAGACATGCCTGTTCATTTGCACAAGGGATGCACATGCAGTATGTCATGCTCACCTTTTCCAGGCGCTGCGAGTTAAAAAAAAAAAAAAATCAAAATATTTCAGTGCTGCGAGTGACCCACGAGTCATGTGACAGGAAGTAACCAGGCAGCTTCATACATTGTATGGAACTACATAGTAATAAAGGTAGACTAATTACCTCAGATTAATAATTTAACAAAGCCAGATACAGATCCTCTCTCATTGATGATCATCACATATCCACCTCACATTCACCTGACTTCAGTGCACTTGTCAGCCCAACACAGGCTAGAATTCTCTCACTGAACATAAAATATATATATATATATAAATAATTGAATGAATGAATGAATAAATAGACTGTTTCAATGTGGTCTTGTCATTGGCCCATGAACATTTCCTGCTTGTTATCAAACCGTTTCATAACTGTAACAAGAGGCAATTTAATCATAACTTAATGTTAAAACAGCTATCATAACATCATTTATAGATGTGTGTCTCTTTTTGGATTCTCAGAAGCTTTAGAAATTACAAATGTAAAATAGGAAATATGTTGGGACCATTGTTTTTGTTTACATCCCTCTAAATAGTCTATAAATGAAAATTAACCAAGGTGAAGCAATCAAACAAACAACCCTGTGGCATTTATATGAAGTTCATATTGTATTGTGATGCTGGTCTTTAAAACACTTTTTGTGTAAAATTGGTTCTTTTTTAAACTTTAGAGTTTTTATAAATGTTTATTAAATAGTTTCACAGATTTTTTTTTTTTGTGAAAAATTAACTGTATTGGTCTGACCCTCTGAAAACCAATCGCATGAGTCTAATGTGGCCCCTTGGAAAATTAATTGCCCACCCCTGGTCTAAGGACAATGTTTTTGATGTCTAATTACGACGTGAAATAACATTGATATTTTGTTGATTTTAGGTTGTGACCAAAATCCAACAGAGCCATCATCTTAACCAATGTTAAATTGACATCAAATACTGACATTTATTCATCAGTTATAGAAACCAAAAAGCAATGTCTTAAAGACGTCATATTTGTAATGTACAACATCAAGCTGTAACATCATTAGATGTTGATATTTAGTTGTTTTTATGTTTCGATGGAAAGTGACCAAAATTTAACATCAGTCTGACGTTGGACATTGACGTCGGCGTGATGTTGGGGTTCTGATGTCAACCCAATTTTCATTTCCAGACAAAATGCAGCGTTGGGGTATAACATCAATCTGAGGTCATGTTGATGTCCTTTGCTTGCTGGGAAGTGCAATCTTTGCAACACACTGTATAAATGCTGGGTTCCGCATAATTACTACATGTTGTCCGAACACAAACTGATTAAGCTAACTCAATTGCTTTTTTAAATAATATACAGTAAGTGGATTGAACAAAACTCTACCAGAAAAACATAAGAATTGTGTTCTTTTGACTCATTTTAAAGGGCATTTTGTGACAGGATAGTTTATACAGAGAAGAACCACAGACCATCTTGCTGGCGAAATGTGTTTTTTTTTTTTCCCATACGGCGTGTGGTAGGCCTATCAAACTCCATTAAAACAACACTCTTCCATTGCATCAAATATCTTGTTTGTCATAGGGGGCATGCATGAAATATTCCTGCATGAAAGTGAAAGTGCCAAACTGCAGTTAAAGTTGACAAATTAAAACTGAAACCCTGAAATTACGTGAAACGCCAAAGGAAATGTGGATAGCGTGGTGACGCAATGACGTTAATCGAATTATGTGCTATAACATGTAATCAGGATCATGTAAGGAACATTCAAAAGCAACTCATGTAAACACCTTAATCATATTATTGTCTTATTCAGATTAAGGCAAATATTTGATTACTGTTGTCCATGTAAACGTAGTTACAGATAACTACATGCATGTTTTTGATTCACTAAAAAACAGCCATTCTTTCTGAGAAAGAAAGAAAGAAAGAAAGAAAGAAAGAAAGAAAGAAAGAAAGAAAGAAAGAAAGGAGCTTGTTTCAAAGAAAGTTCATTTTTACCTGGCCGTTTCAGTGTTTTGTTACATTTCAGCCCTGAAAAAAACAGAGAGAAGAAGCTGGGATCTGTCTGAGAGTAAAGAGCAGTAGTAGACGTGGGATTATGAGGGTCACACTGGATTTATATCAAATGTCCAACGGGAAAAAAAAACAGGTTTTCAAGAGGTGACAATGGGGTGAAGGGAGAGAATGAAAGAGTGAGCGAGTGAGTGAGTGCGGGAGGTGTGATGGCAGTGAAGTGAAAAACACAGAAACAGAAAGGTAAGCGCTACAGTCCAATCTCAGGAGATGACTTTGCTGGCCAACCTTCAAAGCACTTCAAAATTGAAAACGTGAATTGAGCGTGATGGGAGAAAGTGAGAGAGACTGAGGGGGGATGATGGAGGGAGGGTGAACTTAGCTGTGGATGTGGATGAGCTTCTGCATTTGAATTTGAAATTGGACCACACTGGGTCAGTCGGAGATGCCGTGGCATACTGATATTTCATCACCTCTCCTCCAGACTCATCTGTACTCCTCAGCCTTGTTTTTTCTTTCGTCTCGATCCTCTCATCTTTGCGTTTCTCGGCTCGCACCATCTTCATCTCCTTGTGTGTCATCTTCTCTTTTCTTGTCTAAGTTTAAATGCCCGCGAGGACTTGCTGATATTGGGAATCTCTAGAGGATGAGCATTTGACTTCTGCTTGTCTGCCATGTTAACACACACAGACTCGAAGAGAGATCCAGACACACCAGCCTGTTGTGAACATTAAATTGTATGGCTCTCTCGACAACATTTTTTTTGGGTCACACTTTATTTCGATGGGTTGAATTTAAGTTACATTGCATCTATGTGCGAACTAATTCTCATTAGATTATAAGTAGTCTGTTAGCTTGGGGTTAGGGTTGGTGTAAGTTGACATGTATTGCAAGTTTCTTATAGTCAGTAAATGTCTGTTGAGGAGCGGTATCAACAGATATTAAGCAGACAGTCTACTAATACTCAATTGGACCATCAAAATAAAGTGTTACTTTTTTGAACTTTGAAAGCTAGCTAAAATAACGGTGGCTCAGTGGGTTAGCACTGTCACTAAGCCGAAAGAAAATGAATGAATGAATGAATGAATGAAGCTGCCTAAATGCATTTGCCACTTCTATGCACAATTATCGTTACTATTACTACTGTTGTTTGTATTTTACTTTTTTGTTGTTTTTAATCTCTTCTTGCTAATATTGTTGTTGTTTTAGACAAATAGGACTTGGACTGAAAGGACCCAGCAAGCATTTTCTGTTTTTAAAAGATGTCAAATAGATGTCCAACATAGTCGTCTTGGCTAAACAATGCCTAAATTTGGGCTGTCAATGAAAACGTAATAGACGTCTAAGAATAGGCCAAAACTAGACTAGTCATCAAATAGACAGATCCCAGCAAGCATTTTTTTGTTTTTAAAGATGTCTAATAGACGTCTAAACATAGTCGTCTTGACTAAAACAGGGCTAAATTTGGGGCTGTCAGTGAAAAATCTATAGACCTCTAAGAATAGGCCAAAACAAATAAAATAAACAGAAATGAATGACTACATATTTAAAGTCTGTCTAATCTGTCTATTTGACGACGAGTCTAGTTTTTGGGCTATTCTTAGACGTCTATTAGATTTTCCATTGACAATCCAAGTTTAACCTTGTTTTAGCCAAGCTGTCTACGTGGTAGATGTCTAGTAGACATCTATTGAAACACAATTTGTTTGAACTCCATAGTACGAAAAACAATACTATCGGTTACAACTTTCCTCTTCAAAATACTGTGTCCTATTTTGTGTTCAAGACGAAGAAAGAAACTTTAAACAAGTAAAGGGTAAAGTAAATGATATAATTTTTTATTTTGTTTGGCAACTCTTCCTTAAAACACAAGAACCTAATTAATTATTAAGATCTAAACAATTAATATAAAAAACATCTAATCGTATCACTGATAGATACTGCTACATAACCTAATAAATAATATAAGTAACATTTTTTTCCACATTAGACATGTACATTCCATAGTTATTACAATTAAGCATAACTATATGCAACTAGCCCTTAAACCTAATCCTCATCCTGAACTAACCTAGTAAGTGTAATGTTATTTAATTAATTACTATTACTCAGTAGTTGGGCGGAGGTGGCAGAGGCAGTTGGTGAATAACTGTGTATAATTCTAAGTGATTGGGTGTCTTCCACTATGACATGCTTCATATACGCTTTCCGTCAAGCATTAATGCAGAAGATGGTGTGAATGGGGCATGACAGACACTGATTTACCATTAAAGTCTAGTAAAAGCAAATTTTACAATGTTTATTTGGCTGGAACACATTGTGATGCTTTATCTTATGATCCGTGCAAGTTTTTGTAATCTTCCATCGAAGTCTGATCATTGCCTCCACATTTGTTGATTGTTAGGGTGCTTCACTTCTGTGGTTCGGGTTATTTGGTCTGGACAAAGGACAAAATTGTAAATATTACTGCCAGCTTTTTTCTGCTGTTTTGGAGTCTTTTTCACACCACACTGATGTTTTGGTCCGAACCAGATGAAAGAACCAAAATGCAGTCATGTGACAAAATCCACACCACCTCATTGGCCAGATGTTATTAAACGTTCTTCCAAAAACTGCTTTTCGATTGGTGAGAATTAACAGGAAAATGCCAATGGAACTCCCATAAGTAAAACAACCGGCAGACACAAAATTATGCTTTTACTAGGAGGGACGACTGCGCTGGTAGATTGTATCCCTGTCATAGTATAGTCATAGTTTATATACATACTTAGAAAAAACTACACATTTCGAGAATGAAGCACATCTGCAAGCTGGAAAACAATGTTTTAATGCACTGCAAATGGTGAAGGCACATCACAAGTCACTTCAGGATGAGGCGTGAATTAATTTAGCTAAACTGCGACATGGTCATCTTCCGAAGATATTACCAACGATCCATCTGGTAATGTTTTCCCCTCTCTCTCTCTCTCTCTGTTTATAATTGTTGGTAAAAGCGCTGTCACAAATATTTTTCCCTCCACACCCCATAATGCATCAGCGCATCGGACTGCGGCAGCTGGATTAGTTCAAAAGGTCCAGTATTTTTTTGCAGTTGGGTCTGTTCTAGTTCGAATCATGTTCTCATCACAAAACAAACCGCTCCAGAATTCATTGAAAGCGTACCACCTCGGAGGACTCGGTATGCTTTTTTGGTCCGCTTTTGGTGCACACTTGAGTGCGATTGCTACATTCACACCTGCCCAAACGAACCGTACCAAAAGGGAACAAACTCTAGTGCAATTCAACAAACTAAGGGTGCTTTCACACAAGTACTTTCGGTCCTCACCCGGGTTCATTGACGTCAGAGTACTTGTGCGTAAACGTGTTGTTCTGAATTTGAGTGTGCACCCACAAAGCATGCCCGAGTCCACCTGAAAGAAGTGGCCTGGGGTACGGTTTCAGTGAATCTGGTCCAGTTCACTTCTAGTATGAATGTAATCTACCAAATAATGGCAAGTGAACTGCCAAAAGTACTACAAACTATCGTTTTCATAACGCTCATTCGTGTGTGTGTGAGTGTGTGTGTGGTCTGTGTTTCACGTACTTGTTCCTTGGTGACAAGCGGAACTGAACCAGGGCAGCATAGTGATAATGTATGCTTGTCTCCTCTAAAAAACAGCTTCTGCAGACATTGCGTGTGTTCCTGATGTTTATAAATTTTTGCGGCAGTTAGACACGCGTCGCTTTGTGTATGTCCAAACCAAAAGATAAAAGTAGAACGGCTGCGATGTGCGGACTATTTCCATTTTGGCGCTTTGCTTCATGTCCATTCAACCTAGGCAACAGCCAATACACAACACAGCAGCTCAAATGACGCAAGCATAACCGGGGTTCAGAAGGAAAAAACCAACCAAGAAGTGGCAAAGGGGTACAATCGAACTGGGGTACGGTCAGGCAATTGAACCAAGTGTGAAAGCACCCTAAATAAGGCAGGTGTAAACCAACACCCTTAGTGTGATGCTTCATCTACAATATTCTTAACCAAGCCCCTATTACAGCTTGATAATTATTGTCAATTTACTTTTCTTATAATTCTTAACAACTAAACCAGTAGAATCAAATCAAATCAGTGCAATGCAATGCAAAGCTAAGTTAATATCAATCAGTAACATAAATACAATGGAAGGTTATGATGCACCAAAAAATTTTTATTTATAATAACAATAATAAAACAATGTTGTGAATAATGTTATTACTGTAGTTTCATTATTCCATTCTTCATTGTCACATATCCTTCAGATGCTGATTTGGTACTCAATAACTGTTTTTATCATTATAAGTGTGGAAATTGTTTATCAGAAACTATGTATGAATTGAAGATTGGGAGTACCAAAAAACTTGATTAATTAATAGCTATTATCTGATACTTTCAATGTACCAGCAGTGTAAAACATCTATAAATAAAGTCAGGCAAGCTGCTGAGTGCTAAATAGGCACTTTGATTTAGACATGAGGGTTATCACTATGTCATCAAAACCATGAGGATTTCTATCTGACCCACTTTTGCACCTTTACTTTCCATGATCTGCTGTGGTTGGAATAGTGGCAGAGATTTGCATTAAAATATTTATTAATATACATTTTCCAATAGAGTGAGGAAAAACCTTGTATTTTTTCATTCAAATGATGTAATGGAGTTTAAACGTCCTCCAGGAACAAAGAAACAACCCCCTAGACTTCTACACACACACACCTCAGCGTCGTGTCATGTGTCTCCCACCACCAACCTGTAATTATGTGGCCGGCATGTCATGGACTTTCTGCTCATGGTGAAGCCGCATGTGTAAGAGCCATTAACAGAGGGATGGAAAGTGCCTCTCCATGCAGAATACTAATATGCTAATTTATCGTTGGAAAAACGGAATGTTTTTCTTTAGCAGCCTGCCATCACACACACACAGACACACACACACACATACACACAAAACAATTTACTCTCACTGACTAAAGAGTGGCAAAGGGCGAGTGCAAACGAGAAGAGGAGACACATGATTGACAATTGGGAGCTTCTGGCATGCAGAAACTGAGAGAGAGAAAAAGAGAAAAAGAGAGAGAGGTCATGAGGAAGTGATGCGTTTAATCCAGGCTCATTCTGATTATGTACCCATATATACATTTCTGGAGAGAGCAAAATACGTCCCAGGAGCTAAGTTTTTTGCAGTTTTTGTTTTGCGAATCTGCCAGAGGCTGCTCAAATTTCTCTCGCCGTTGCCATTCAAACATGCTGTTCTTGCGTAAATCCACTACAGGTCGCCGTAGACTAACTGACTGACTGAATGAGTGACCAACCAACGGGGTCAATCCCACCCCCTTTCCATAAACCAAACCAATAGTATTTTACAAAGCACAGATTGACCCGTCCACCCCTTCCCCAAACCCAACCAACAGTGTTTGCAAAACCAATCCAAAAAAAGATAAAAAAAAAAAAAACACCAAATTTTTTTTTACCACATTCTCACCCTGCTATTGTCACACTCTTCAAATAGCAGTAAAACAATAGCGAAGGATCCAAGATGCAAGTGAAACTTTACAGACCGGAGGTCAACAATAATAGTGCAAATAGTCCAAAAGTATTCAAAAGAGAAAACAGAAACCATAAGACGTAGTCAATAGTGACGAGAATCAGGCCGTGAACCAGACACCAGATCAGGAGTCAAGAGAAGAGTCAACGCGAATCTTGACAAAACACAGAGTAAAGTAATTAACAAGGATGAACTAACAGAGAAACAAAAGACCGCCGCCCAGATATAGCTGCGATAAGGCACAGCTGGATGGCTGGGCAAGCAATAACAAACATGACCACAACAACACTGACACGCAACAAAAAACGGATTCAGGAAACAAAACATAGCCATGTGACCACACAGACAACCAGAAGTGCGCACACACCTACAACCGTAACAGTTATTTACTTGTTTATTTCAATTTTTAGCTTTTATTTTTCTCTTATTTGCTTTCTAGAATGGTTCTTTGCCGACTTGAACCCCGTCGTTGGGTCAATTCCACTCTGCATCTCAAGTCCACCGATTTACGTGTTGAGTTACCGAACAAACTGCAGAAAACAGCAGAAAAGCAGTCCACATGCAGATAAGTGGTCAGCTGGTAAGCGAGAAAAGAAACGGCATCATACCGATCCATAGCGTTTGTTTTAAAGACGAAATGCAGCCATATGTAGCTTTGGCTACATAATTCACGATCTTGAGAAACGTATATAGCAGGGATCACCAAACTTGTTCCTGGAGGTCCGGTGTCCTGCAGATCTTAGCTCCAACCCTAATCAAACACACTTGAACAAGTTAATCAAGGTCTTACTAGGTATCCTTGAAACACCCAGGCAGGTTTGTTGAGGCAAGATGGAGCTAAACCCTGCAAGGCACCGGACCTCCAGGACTGAGATTGGTGACCCCTGGTATATAGGGATACGCATTCAGTTTAAACCTATGTTGGATGCGTTGGTGTGAGCATGCTGATGGAGCAAAAGCCCAGCAACAGAGTTTAAATGCATTTATACAATTAAATTTCATAACACCAATGGTAAAACATGTTTTTCAAATAATGATTTATGTATTAAATGTTTATAAAAACAACGGTTTATTGATTATTTATAATTAACAACAATCAATTACAGTAAAAACAGGTTTGTACTGTACAATGATTTTTGCATTATTATTCTGGTCAAGAAAGCATGTTAAAGTTCCTTTTATCTAAAGCCAGTCCTGCACCATTAGAGAATGCTAAATATGGCATCGTATAGGTCACAAGTATTAAACCTGAAACTGAATGAAAACAGATTTGGACAGTTTAGCCTTAACCCTAAAAAAAACACACACATGATCAAACTAAGTGAGTCCTTCAGGCTTGTCTGAAACCTTCAGGTAAGGCCCTGTCTGCATGAGTATTTTCAAATATGAGTATTTTCAAAACCGCATTTTTTTTCCACATGGTTTCAATGTTTGTTCACACGAAAACAGAATATCGAGTGACTAAAACCAAAATTTTCGTAAAACTCCAGCCAAGGTGAAGATTTTTCAAATGTTTTGCCTTATGATGTCAGCTTATGCAGTGTTCTACTTTCTGATTTGGCAATATGACTGGGTTTATACCAATCGTGCAAGACACAAATTTCACACGTTTGTGTCAAACATAGTGTGCATTTAAAATTGTTCGAACATTTGAGAGAGGTTAAAACAGGGGGGAAATTACATTATTTTTACAAATTATGATGATTTTTTAAAATTATTAATAATAACTATACATTAGATAACTGCCAAACATCATGATTCTCAACATGAATGTATTATTCAAATGAAATTATTCTTTTTTATTATTCAGCAAGCATATTATCATTTTTTACAATACATCCTGTGAATGTGACAAAATGATTTAATGGTACATACACTCACCGGCCACTTTATTAGGTACCTGTCCAACTGCTCGTTAACGCAAATTTCTAATCAGCCAATCACATGGCAGCAACTCAATGCATTTAGGCATGGTCAAGACGATCTGCTGCAGTTCAAACAGACCATCAGAATGGGGAAGAAAGGTGTTTAAGTGACATTGAACATGGCATAGTTGTTGGTGTCACATGCGCTGGTCTGAGTATTTCAGAAACTGCTGATCTACTGGGATTTTCCAGTATCCAAAATATCCAGTGAGCAGCAGTTCTGTGGGCGCAAATGCCTTGTTGATGCCAGAGGTCAGAGTTAAATGGCCAGACTGGTTCCAGCTGATAGAAAGGCAACAGTAACTCAAAAAACCACTTTTTACAACTGAGGTATGCAGAAGAGCATCTCTGAACGCCAAACCTTGAGGC